>NC_041390.1:35745628-35752541 GCF_002162155.2 Triticum dicoccoides | reverse complement strand
TAGATTTAATTTTATAAAAACTCTTATCACTTAGTAACTAAACTTGTATATTTAATTATACTAATACTACGATAATCATGGCACATTAAATAAAAGTAGTTTGTATTTGTTTATTAATTTAAAAGTATGCAAATAATAGTTTTACCTTTGCTTTATTTATTATTGTGCAATTAACTACTCCCTCCGTCCCATAATATAAGAACGTTTTTTAAGCTATGTTAACTTAAAAAACGTTCTTATATTATGGGACGGAGGGAGTACTTTATGAAAGTGTGTTTTCTCCACCATAATTTCCTATGAATTAATTGGTTCACTCCGAACATTTTAGTTTTAATATTTGAAAAGTTTTATCGTTGCTTGATTTCAAATTTGAATCCGGATCGGTTTTGAACTAATGCGAGATTAGCAACAATAATCAAAGTGATGTGGCATCTTTAGCATAGGTTTGCTATAGCTTAATTATCCGGGCGTCACAATTCTCCTCCACTACAAGAAATCTCGTCCCAAGATTTAAGAGGTGGAATAAGGGGGAAAGTTATGGTTACGAAATTCTAATGGATCTTCTCGGTCTTGGTTTCTCTTCTCGAAGAGGTAGATCCACTACGTTGATGTCTTCATTTCTCTGCTTCAGGCCATCATGATGAAATTGTCGTCCTTCCTTTAGGATCTTCACCATACTTATGAAAGGATAAGAGGGGAAAAGTCTATAAGGACGGATTCTAGCAAGATTGAGCATTAGATGGTTAACTCAAGGGAAGGAGCATAAGTATCTCTCGAATTAAAACTTAAGAAGATATCAAGAGCAAAGTAAGAGGTACCATCAGAAGTTTCAAATGGATAGGCAATCGTTCGATGCCTGAAACAAAGTGTGAAAGGGGTTCAAGCAACGGGAATAAGTATTGTGTCTGATACCAGAATTGATGATCTCTCGGAAGGTGGCCCCTGAACTACATATGAAACCAAGCGGGTGGAATAACTTTGGAAACAGGAGTGTATAGGATAGTCAGGTTTTGATCCTGTAGAACTGTGGGTTATGGGCCCACCATGTTGGTTAAAAGTAGGAAGGTCGGTGACATCTTGTCCAGTCATGTAAGCAAGGCATGTCAGAGGATAGTCTGTCGGTTATGTCGGCAACAAGATTGGTACCAAGGGCGAGGGACGAAGAGAACCATTTTCCTGCTCGTTGAACGAGGCAGGCCAATAGGCAAGGTTCTCGTCCATCGGCGGTTACCGGAATGTCAACAACAATAGTAACAGGGTCTTACTGACATAATTGTACACCGAGGTATTTACCTAAGCAGGAGAAAATTACTGCTTAGATCATATTGATCACAAGAAGGTTTAGACAAACCAATGGAAAGGAAAATGTGTTTAAACACATATTTCAAGGGTATATCCTTCCCAAGGACAAGCAGAGTATGATATCCATGACATGATATAATGTAGAAAACTCTTTAGGTAAGGAGAAAGAAATTTCATGACATTGCCCATACATTGGTGTTTGTATAATTGAGCAGGAAACATTTAGCATTGGGCTTCAAATGTTCTTGTTGAAAATGGGAGTACCATAGACACTCTTCGAGATAGCATTGACAAGGTCAACAGGTGAAGATCAAACTTTGGAAACACAAAGGATCCATCAGGAATAACTTGTAGAATAAGTCGTACAATTTCCTCATGGAAGAATGGATAACTTTGCTGAAAAGAAATCTATAACAATAGGTTCTCCGGACAGGTGTGCTAGGCATGACATCACCATACCGAGTCATATAAAGACCAGTGTCATAACTCTTGGAAATCTGTTCCAACCATCATATCTGACCGAGATTCAGATCTGATTGGTGTTAGGATAACTCAGATTCAGGATGCCTGAGAAGAAAGGTGCAACACAAATTGTCGAGATAACATTGTAAGGTTCTCAGGGAAATGAACTATCGAAGCGAGTTCCAAAACAAGAGTTCATCATTAAACCAGGGAGAGGGTGAGGAGGTGGCTGATGAACTCAGCAAGAATTCATTGGGACTTCCAAAAGATGGATTTCCACAATTATGTGAACAAGGAGATAACATTTGTCGGATCAAATGATATAGTGAGGTATGCTCGAGGAAAACACACACTATTAAACATTGGTCGAAAAGCACACCCGAGATATGGGCTTTGGTAGTACGATCAATGTTAGAACGGTGATTCGATAACCAATGGTCTAAGAATGAAATATCGACCATTAACTTGAAAGCAATAGGTTAATGGAACCAATGGTACGACACAAACTCCGAAGCAAGCTTGATGTCCAAAGCGAAATGATATGATGAGGAAAGATCGACGTAAACTCAGCTCATCGTCAAAAGTTGTGCTCCGGGATTAAGAACCAGGTAGTATAGTTAAAATTGGCATGAAAATGATATAACCGAGCAGGCTAGGAATGACTTGAAGGATTATTAAACTCATAAGCAACAAAAATTACTTAGAGTTAATGAATCGGATTACGGACACGATTCACTATCGGTGTCCCTGAGTGTCTAACAACTCAGAACCCGGGGAAAATTGGAATCGGTGAGAAATAATACTTGAAGAAGAACTCATAAGAAGTAATATGGTTCTATGATTTTATCGAGATACCACAGGGTAATACTCAAAGGTAGAACATAATAGAGGTTGCAGAGGTGTATTGATCTGCAGAAGACAAGTGCTTTAACTAGTCCGAGAATTAAAATCAAGGAGAAAATATGACCGGAACCACGATTGCAAAGGACCAAACATAGATACAGGACGAATTTATAACAATGGGATTATTATCATTTACAAGAAGCTTCGATGATAAGTTCCACATCGGGTCCATGGGCATGAACGCAAAGGCTCAAGGTCGACTCCCACTTCTTCCATGCATAACCTTTCATTTTGCTTCTCGCTTTTGATGAAGCTGTAGTGTAGAAATTTTATCTAGCAAAATACCAGAAGAGTATGACTTGTGAAAACTTTCGAGTTCACACATAATAAGGAAGTCATATGTTCAACCCGCCAGGGTATCGTGGAAACATATACCACAAGCTTCAATAGTAAATACCACCAGCTCAAAAACAGAGCATGGTTGAGAAAGCAGAGGATACAATTTACCAAAGGCTTTATATATCCGTGGAAAGGCTCACAAGGTTACTTGAATATGAAGGACACTGTCGTATAATAATCTAACAAGAGGTCTGGTGGTCTACAACAGAGCTGATGTGAGTATCGGTACTCTATCAAAGGAAGAAGGAATGCATGTGCATCGGATTATAGAAACAACTAACTAACTCAAAGCTCAAATGCAAAGGAATTATGTATTCCAAGACAAGGGATCAGAAGCAATGCTCTGATTAGGGATGGATAAGTTGAATAGCCTTAGGGGTACAATCGATGGCAAAATTTAATTGGTCGAGATCCAGCTCATGTTTAAAATGACGTCTGAGCCAGAAGGACAAAACGAAGGATCTGATTAAGGAATGCGAGCATTCGCAACATATTGATTCAACAGACTCAAACTGTTAATGATTAAGGATGTCAATAAGATTACCGGACTTATGAGGTTAATCAAAATGCAAGAAAGCAAGAATTTCAAGAGCAATAGGCTGTTGAGGATTTTCGGGGAACGAATAGTATTTTGAAGACTTTTGTGAAATACATGAGTCAACCGGGGATGAGCGGATACTCAATAAGTGCGAGAAATTATCTGTAAGGGTTTGTCTGCGGCAAAGAGCTGCAAAGCGGTGGGCACAAAGGATTCTCGAATTATCGAAGAAATTTTCAGGGTATCAAGTAATAACAGGGGCAACTAGGAACAAAGGTAAGAACGACAAGTGTAAGCAGTTATCCATAAGGATTTATCGGTGGTCGGGAATAGCAAAAGTGGTGGGCATAGGGTCTCGAGAGAATAACAGAGAGTATCTTCGGAATCTTCTGGTGAAGCAGGCCATCATCTGGAATGAAGGGGCTCTTCAGGAGAAAGTATTTACGAGAACTAGAGTTAGAGTTAGCAAAATCATTTAACCCGAATAGAAGAGAGAACAGAGTCCTAGAGTATAGAGTAGGAGTAAAAGATACTAATACCACCCAAATGGCGACATGGGCCCGTAAGACACACAGCCATATTAGTAAAAAGTATTGTAATGTCTAGACTCGACTTCGGCCAAGGAGTGTGGAAGGAGGATTCCTACAGGCAGTCGGCTCTGATACCAACTTGTGACGCCCCCGATTCAATCATACACTAATCATACACACAAACGTGTATGATCAAGATCAGGGACTCACGGGAAGATATCACAACACAACTCTACAAATAAAATAAGTCATACTAGCATCATATTACAAGCCAGGGGCCTCGAGGGATCGAATACAAGAGCTCGATCATAGACGAGTCAGCGGAAGCAACAATATCTTAGTATAGACAGAAGTTAAACAAGTTTGCCTTAAGAAGGCTAGCACAAACTGGGATACAGATCGAAAGAGGCGCAGGCCTCCTGCCTGGGATCCTCCTAATCTACTCCTGGTCGTCGTCAGCGGCCTGCACGTAGTAGTAGGCACCTCCAGTGTACTAGGAGTCATCGTCGACGGTGTCGTCTGGCTCCAGGACTCCATCGTCTGGTCGCAGCAAATGGGTATAGGAAGGGGGAAAAGGGGGAACAAAGCAACCATGAGTACTCATCCAAAGTACTCGCAAGCAAGGAGCTACACTACATATGTATGCATTGGTATCAAATAGAATAAGGGTATCAAATGTGGACTGAACTGCAGAATGCCGGAATAAGAGGGGGATAGCTAGCCCTATCGAAGTCTACGCTTCTGGCCACCTCCATCTTGCAGCATGTAGGAGAGAGCAGAAGGTCAGTTCACCAAGTAGCATCGTGTAGCATAATCCTACCCGGCGATCCTCTCCTCATCGCCTTGTTAGAGAGCGATCACCGGGTTGTAGCTGGAACTTGGAAGGGTGTGTTTTATTAAGTATCCGGTTCTAGTTGTCATAAGGCCAAGGTACAACTCCAAGTTGTCCTGTTACCGAAGATCACGGCTATTCGAATAGATTAACTTCCCTGCAGGGGTGCACCACATTTCCCAACACGCTCGATCCCCTTTGTCCGGACACACTTTCCTGGGACATGCCCGGCCTCAGAAGATCAACACGTCGCAGCCCTACCTAGGCATAACGGAGAGGTCAGCACGCCGATCTAAATCCTATGGCGCAGGGGTCTGGGCCCATCGCCCATTGCACACCTACACGTTGCGTACGCGGCCGGTGAGCAGACCTAGCCTCCATTATACAAGAGCAGGCGTTCCAGTCCAACCCGGCATGCGCCGCTTAGTCGCTGATGTCACGAAGGCTTCGGCTGATACCACAACATCGAGTGCCCATAAATGTCCCCACGTAGTTCGTTAGTGCGTATAGGCCAGTAGCCAGACTCAGATCAAATACCCAGATCTTGTTAAGCGTGTTATTTTGAAGTAACCGCGAACGCCGACCAGGGCCAGGCCCACCTCTCACCTAGGTGGTCTCCGCCAGCCATGTCGCTCTGCCTCAAAGTAACAGTCGGGGGCCGTCGGGAACCTAGGCCCACCACTACCTAGGTGGAACCACCTGCCCCTTCAACCCCCAACATCGGAATCACTTGCGGGTACTCAACGAGCTGACCTGACTTTAGTCACCACCTGTATAGTATGTATATATGTATGTATTTACCCATGATCAACACCCGACGTGATCATGGCCCGATAGTATAGCATGGCAGACTGACAAGAATGTAGGGCCACTGATGATAATCTAGCATGCTATACTAAGCATTTAGGATTGCAGGTAAGGTATCAATAGTTGTAGCAACAATGATAGGCTATGCATCAGAATAGGATTAACGGAAAGCAGTAACATGCTACACTACTCTAATGCAAGCAGTATAGAGGAGAGTAGGCGATATCTGGTGACCAAGGGGGGCTTGCCTGGTTGCTCTGGCAAGAAGGAGGGGTCGTCAACACCGTGGTCATACTGGGTAGCTGCAGCGTCGGTCTCGGTGTCTAGCGAGAGAAGAGGGGGGAGAAACAATAAATATTAAGCAAACAGATGCATAGCGATGCATGCCATGACAAGTAGCGGTGTTGGGGGTGCCCTAACGCGGTATGAGGTGGTACCGGTGAAGGGGGGAAACATCCGGGAAAATATCCCCGGTGTTTCGCGTTTTCAGACAGATGAATCGGAGGGGGAAAGTTGCGTGTTTGCTATGCTAGGGATGTGTGGCGGACGAACGGGCTGCGTATCCGGATTCGTCTCGTCGTTCTGAGCAACTTTCATGTAGAAAACATTTCCATCCGAACTACAGTTAATTTCCTATGCTTTTATAAAGTTTTAATCATTTCTGGAATTAATATTATTTGGAAATAAAAGAATAAAATGCTATGGGTACACAGAGAGTGTACCCAGAGAGGTGCATATGTGGCTGACAGCGGGACCAGTTGACTGGGTCAACTGCCCAGTCAGCAGAGGCTGACTGCTGGGCCAGTCAAAGTCAACAGCCTAGTCAGCGTTGACATTGACCTGGTTAACCTCACAAGTGGGTCCCACATGTCATAGGCCGGACATTTAATTAACCGCTAACAGTTGATTAGCAAGTTAATTAAGTTATTTAACCTAAATTAATTAAGTTAATTAATTAATTTATTATTTATTTACATATTTTTTATATAAATTTTTTTTCGTTCTGGGGCTGGGCCCACTGGTCATAGGCATAGTGGCCTTAATGGGCATTCGGGCAGGCGGGTGCGGGCGAAGCCGCAGCCCTACCCGGTAATGAGGCGAGGCCCGAACGGGGACGAAGCGGGCGCGTGGGCGCCGGCGCTCGACGCGGCCAGCGGGCGCGAGGGCCACGGCCACGGCGAGGCCGCTGGCAGGGGCTAG
>NC_041390.1:35740214-35744780 GCF_002162155.2 Triticum dicoccoides | reverse complement strand
AGGGTATCATGGTGTGGAGAACGTGGGGGGGAGTGGGTTCGGTGTAGGTTTCCACCGACAAGGGGGATATGGGGGAGTGGGGTGAGCCGACTGGGCCGGCCTGGCTAGCCCAGTGGACAGCTAGGCCGGTTGGCCCAGTGGGGGGCTCCTTTTGTTTATATTTCTATTTCTATTTTATTTTATTTGGGGGGGGGGGTTCTTTTCTCTTTCTTTTACTTTATTTCTTTTGTGTTTCCCTTAGATTTAATTTTATAAAAACTCTTATCACTTAGTACCTAAACTTGTATATTTAATTATACTACTGCTACGATAATCATGGCACATTAAATAAAAGTAGTTTGTATTGGTCTATTAATTTAAAAGCATGCAAATAATTGTTTTACCTTTGCTTTATTTATTATTGTGCAATTAACTACTTTATAAAAGTGTGTTTTCTCCACCATAATTTCCTATGAATTAATTGGTTCACTCCGAACATTTTAGTTTGAATATTTAAAAAGTTTTATCATTGCTTGATTTCAAATTTGAATTCGGATCGGTTTTGAACTAACACGAGATTAGCAACAGTAATCAAAGTGATGTGGCATCTTTAGCAGAGGTTTGTTGTAGCTTAATTATCCAGGCGTCACAAACCTGGACTCCATATATTCACTTTCGGGGAGAAAAAACCAGAGAAGAAGGATTCATCGCATTTTACGATACAGAGCCGCCTCCAAGCCCTAAACTCTCGCGGGAGGGCTGATCTGGAGTCCGTTCGGGGCTCCGGAGAGGGGAATCCGTCGCCATCGTCATCATCAACCTTCCTCCATCACCAATTTCATGATGCTCACCGCCGTGCGTGGGTAATTCCATCGTGGGCTTGCTGGACGGTGATGGGTTGGATGAGATTTATCATGTAATCAAGTTATTTGTGTTTGGGTTTGATCCCTAGTATCCACTATGTTCTGAGATTGATGTTGCTATGACTTTGCTATGCTTAATGCTTGTCACTAGGGCCCGAGTGCCATGATTCCAGATCTGAACCTATTATGTTTTTATCAATATACGAGAGTTCTAGATCCTATCTTGCAAGTCTATAGTCACCTATTATGTGTTATGATACGTTAACCCTGAAGTGACCATAATCGGGATACTTACCGGTGATGACCGTAGTTTGAGGAGTTGATGTATTCACTATGTGTTAATGCTTTGTTCCGGTATTCTATTAAAAGGAGGCCTTAATATCCCTTAGTTTCCAGTAGGACCCCGCTGCCAAGGGAGGGTAGGACAAAAGATGGCATGCAAGTTCTTTTCCATAAGCACGTATGACTATATTCGGAATACATGCCTACATTACATTGATGAACTGGAGCTAGTTCTGTGTCACCCTAGGTTATGACTGTTACATGATGGAGCGCATCCGGTATAATTCTCTGTCATCGATCCATTGCCTACGAGCTTTCCATATATTGTTCTTTGCTTATTTACTTTTCCGTTGCTATTGTTATCATCACTACAAAACACCAAAAATATTACTTTTGCTACCATTACCACTACTATCATATTACTTTTCTACTAATCACTTTGCTGCAGATACTAAGTTTCCAGGTGTGTTTAAATTGACAACTCAGTTGCTAATACTTGAGAATATTCTCTGGCTCCCCTTGTGTCGAATCAATAAATTTGGGTTGAATACTCTACCCTCGAAAACTGTTGCGATTCCCTATACTTGTGGGTTATCAAGACTATTTTCTGGCGCTGTTGCCAGGGAGCATAGCTCTATTCTTTGAGTCACTTGGGATTTATATCTGCTTATCATTTTGAATAAATTGAAAGACGCTAAAACAAAAATTTATCCCTCAACTACGAGGGGAGGTAAGGAACTGCCATCTAGCTCTGCACTTGATTCACCCTCTGTTTTGAGTAAGCTTGCGACACCTATACCTGCTTCTGCTATTAATTCTGATATGTTGCATGTTATTGATGATGCCACTTTTGCTATGCATGATACTTATGATGAAACTACTTCTATGCTTGATACTACTGTGCCACTTGGTGAATTTCTTGATGAACAACTTGCTAGGGCTAGAGAGAATGAATTTATTAAAACTGATAATATTGATGAAAGTGATGATGAAGACTCTCCCCCTAGATATGAATTACCTATTGTTCCTGAGGGCTATGTTATGGATGAAGAAACTGCTAGAGATTTTCTTGCTTGCAATGATAGGAGTGATCTTAAGAAATTATTAGCTAAGCTGAAACAAAAAACTCTGAATGCTAGAATGAAATATGATCCTGCTTATGCTACTTCACCTATATTTGTTACTAATTAGGATTATGATTTCTCTGTTGATCCTGAGATAATTACTTTAGTTGAATCTGATCCTTTCTATGGCCATGAATCTGAAACTGTTCTGGCACATCTTACTAAATTAAATGATATAGCTACCCAGTTCACTAATGATGAGAAAACTCGCTATTATTATATCCTTAAATTATTTCCATTCTCATTAAAGAGTGGTGCTAAGATATGGTTTAATTCTCTTGATCATGGTTGTGTGCGTAGTCCCCATGATATGATTTATTACTTCTCTGCTAAATATTTCCCTGCTCATAAGAAACAAGCCGCTTTAAGGGAAATATATAATTTTGTGCAAATTGAAGAAGAGAGTCTCCCGCAAGCTTGGGGGAGGCTTCTCCAATTACTTAATGCTTTTCCTGATCATCCTCTTAAGAAAAATGAAATACTTGATATCTTTTATAATGGACTTACCGATGCTTCCAGAGACCACCTGGATAGTTGTGCTGGTTGTGTTTTCAGGGAAAGAACACCAGATGAAGATGAAATTCTATTGAATAACATGTTGACTAATGAAAATAATTGGACACTTCCTGATCCAATTCCTGAACCAACTCCTAAGCCAACTCCAAAGAAGAGGGGTATTCTATTTCTCAGTCCTGAAGATATGCAAGAGGCAAAGAAATCTACGAAGGAAAAGGGTATTAAAGATGAAGATGTTAAAAATTTACCTCCTGTTGAATAAATACATGGTCTTGATAACCCGACACAGGTAGTAAAGGTAAATTCTCTCTATAAATATGATAAAGCTAAAATCCCATTTACTAAGTTTGCTAGCCCATGCTTGGATGCGTTTGATGACTTTATGGTTAAACAAGAAAACTTCAATGCTTATTTTGGTAGAGAATTAAAACGCAATGTTGATATGCTTTAACAGTTGGGTGATTATATGGCTAATGTTAAAGGTGAACTTAAACTTATTAGTAAACATGCTTCTACTAGTAAGTGTGCACGTGCAACGCACGTCTCCATTAACACATAAATTGTACTCATTTATATGCAATAAGGGCATACACACATAAAAATATGGGAGTGGCCAAGTGTAAATCGGCTGGAAATTTAAACTGGGCAGTCGATTCTTCCCGGCCATACGATGCAAAATGAACAACACGATCCCTTGTTCAGCCTCGCGACTTTCTTCTACCTCCGACAGTTTCTTCCCCTAGCCGTCCCACAGACCACCGGCCGGACCGCCAACCACCATCGTCTGGTCCTCCCTGGAACCTCCTCCCACCGCCGTGCTGCCGCCGCCCTCGGCCATCCCTCTAGCACCGGGCCTCGCCTGTTTTTTCTTCGGGAATCTTCTTCATTGCCGTGCTGCCGCCCCTACCACTGTCGTGCTGCCTCCCCCACCCCTACCTTAAGATAGATGATGAGGTAGCTTGCCACATCCCCCGATCTGGTCGCATGCCGAAGTGCCACATGATTTCCACCATATCGGGGGCTGTGGCAATCATGTGTCGCAACCTCCACGGCTGGTGCCTTTCCATCTTGCTTGTCGGCGGCTCCACCACCCTGTGCATGCGACTGCGTTGCGCCCTGCAATGCCCATGTGCGGCAGCAGTGCCGCGGTAGCTGGTTCCCTGCAAGTACAAGCCGGTGCCGGTAGACGATCTATTCCCCACTTCGGCTTTCATATATGCTTATTTCTTATTTGAGATACTCCCCATTACCCACTTCTGCTAATTCCTAATTTCTATCCATTCCTGAATATACATAGGTAGCTCAGTAGTCTAGTTTAAGCATGAGAGTCATTTTAAAATCAGGGAGAAAAATTAGAAGTTGTTTGATTAGACGTTCTTAACTTGGTTGCAGCAACTGTTATGAGTGCGGATTTTAGTTAGTTAATATTATTGAGGCAACCATGCTGCAATAAAGTTGATTGATAGGTAGATTTGTGTGACGTCCGGATAATTAAGCTACAGTAATTCTCTGTTAATGATGCCACGTCACTTCGATTACTATCGCTAATCTCATGTTAGTTCGAAACCGATTCAAATTCAAATTTAAAGTATAGGCAAACAACAAAAGTTTTTAAACAATAAAACTAAAATGTTCTAGAGGTACCAGATGATGCATAAATAATTATGGTGGAGAAACCAAACTTTGTTATAAAGTTTAAAGGCTCTAAATTAATTAAAAAATGGCTAAAAATAAATATTTAAATGCCTTCTAAATTTATAGAAGTGCAAAATATTTCATTTAGGTACCGAACTTTTTGTGAC
>NC_041390.1:35733036-35738120 GCF_002162155.2 Triticum dicoccoides | reverse complement strand
TAACGAGATCTTGGTATTTGATCTGAGTCTGGCTACGAGCCTATACGCACTAACCATCTACGTGGGAGTAGTTATGGGTATCCCGACGTCGTGGTATCAGCCGAAGCACTTCGTGACGTCAGCGACTGAGCGGCGCGCGCCGGGTTGGACTGCGTTAACGCAACTTCCTTTGTAATGGAGGTTGCTAGGTCTGCTCACCGGCCGCGTACGCAACGTGCAGGTGTGCTCAGGGCGATGGGCCCAGACCCCTGCGCGCTTAGGTTTAGACCGGCGTGCTGGCCTCTCCGTTGAGCCTAGGTGGGGCTGCGACGTGTTGATCTTCCGAGGCCGGGCATGACCCAGGAAAGTGTGTCCGGCCAAATGGGATCAAGCGTGTTGGGTTATGTGGTGCACCCCTGCAGGGAAGTTAATCTATTCGAATTGCCGTGATCTTCGGTAACAGGACGACTTGGAGTTGTACCTTGACCTTATGACAACTAGAACCGGATACTTAATAAAACACACCCTTCCAAGTTCCACAGACAACCCGGTGATCGCTTTTCTACAGGGCGACGAGAGGAGGATTGCCGGGTAGGATTATGCTATGCGATGCTACTGGAGATGCTATTTGGAGATTCTACTTGGAGATGCTACTTGGAGGACTTCAATCTACTCTCTTCTACATGCTGCAAGACGGAGGTTGCCAGAAGCGTAGTCTTCGACAGGATTAGCTATCCCCCTCTTATTCCGGCATTCTGCAGTTCAGTCCACTGATATGGCCTCCTTACACATATACCCATGCATATGTAGTGTAGTTCCTTGCTTGCGAGTACTTTGGATGAGTACTCACGGTTGCTTTCTCCCCCCTTTTCCCCCTTTCCTTTCTTTCTGGTTGTCGCAACCAGATGCTGGAGCCCTGGAGCCAGACGCCACCGTCGACGACGACTCCTACTACACCGGAGGTGCCTACTACTACGTGCAGCCCGCTGACGACGACCAGGAGTAGTTCAGGAGGATCCCAGGCAGGAGGCATGCGCCTCTTTCGATCTGTATCCCAGTTTGTGCTAGCCATCTTATGGCAACTTGTTTAACTTATGTCTGTACTCAGATATTGTTGCTTCCGCTGACTCGTCTATGATCGAGCACTTGTATTCGAGCCCTCGAGGCCCCTGGCTTGTATTATGATGCTTGTATGACTTATTTTATTTGTAGAGTTGTGTTGTGATATCTTCCCGTGAGTCCCTGATCTTGATCGTACACATTTGCGTGCATGATTAGTGTACGATTGAATCGGGGGCGTCACAAGTTGGTATCAGAGCCGACTGCCTGTAGGAATCCCCCTTCCAACTCCTTGGCCGAAGTCGAGTCTAGACATTGAAAAACTTTTACTAACATGGCTGTGTGGCCCATGGGCCCACGTCGCCATCGGGTGGTAGTAGGATCTTTTACTCCTCGACCTATACTCTGGGGCTCTGACATCTCTTCTATTCGGGTTAAATGAATTTTACTAAATCTAACATTAGGATCTCGTTATCATTTTCACCCGGAGAGCCCCTTATTACTGCTGATCGTCCGAGAACTTGTGTTCATCGCGTTTGCAATTCCCATTCCACCGCAAACCCTTATGGATAACTACTTGCAGTTGTTATTCTTACATTCCTCCCCAGTTGGTCTTGTTATTACAAGATACCCTGAAAAACTCGTCGTTGTTTCGATAATCCCTTGAGCTTACTGCCTTGCTGTTCTTTGTCACTTGAATACCCCTCCGGTTAATTCTCGCACTTATCGAGTATCCGCTCATCCCCCAGTTGTTCATGTGTTACACAAAAGTCTTCGAAATACCACCCAATATTCCGGAAATCCTCAGCAACCTATTGCTCTGGAATTTCTTGTTTGCTTCCATTATGATTAATCCCATAAGTATATAAATCTTATTGACATTCCTTGCCATTATCATTTTGAGTCTGTTGACTCAATATGTTGCGGATACACGCAATCATCATTGATCCTTATAAATTACCTTTCCGGCTGAGCTTCCATTCTTTTAACTGGAATTGGTTCTCGACCAATCCAATTGTCGTTGATCGTACCCTAAGGCTATTCAACTTATCCATCCCTAATCAGAGCATTGCTTCTGATCCCTTGATTTGAAAATCATAATTCCTTTGCATTTGACAATTGAGTTAGTCAGTTGTTACTATAATCTGATCTCCTTGCATTCTTCTTCCTCTAGTTGAGTACCGATACTCGTATCAGATCCTTTGTGGACCATCAAGTCCTTTGTTGGATTGTTATCCGACAGTGTCCTTCACATTTGATCACCTTGTGAGTTCTTCCCCTGATACATAATGCCTTTGTTAAATTGTATCCTCTGCTTGGCCAACCATGCTCTGTTTTCGGGCTTGTGTTATTTACTCTTGAAACTTGTGGTATATGTTTCTAAGAAGCCCCTATGGGTTGAACATATGCCTTCTCTAAACCGTGTGAACCCGAAAGTTTTCACGAGTCTTACTCTTCTGGTGCTTCACCAGATAAAATTTCAACACTGCAACTTCATCGAACGAGAGAAGTGAATGAAAGGTTGTGCATTGGAGAAGTGGGAGTCGACCTTGAACTTTGTGTTCATGCCCATGAAACCGATGTACATCTTCTCATCGAAGCTTCTTTTAAAATTAATTATTCCCTTGATATAAGTTCATCTTATATCTGGGGTATGGCCTTTTACAATCGTGGTTTCGACCATGTTCTCCTTTAAATACCATTTTCGATGCAAGTGTAAGCACTTGTCTTCTGTGGATCAATACCCCGGTACAACCTCTACTTTGATCTGTCGTCGAGTATTACCCCCTGGTATCTCGAGATTATCATGGAACTGCATAACTTTTTATGAGTTCTTCATCAAGTGCTACCTTCCCACTGATTCCAATTTTTCGCGGGCTCTGAGTTATTGAACACTCAAAGACACCGATAGCTGAACCGAGTCCGCTCTTCGGTTCAACAACTCTTCAGTAAGCTTCTATAAGTACGAGTTTGTACCCGATCACGCCATTCCTAGCCTGTTTGGCTATATCATTGTCGTGACGATTCTAACTGTGTTACCTGGTCCTTATTCTTGGAGCACCAATTTTCGACGATGAACTAACCTTTTGTCGATCCTCATCGTCATATCATTTCGCCTTGAACAACAAGCTTGGTTTCGAGTTTGTGTCGTACCCTTGGTTCCAATAAACCTTTCACTTCATCTTTACTTGACTTGATGTCGTTACCGATCGATTACATCTTCATGAACTCTCGCGACAAAGGTGTCGTGATCATCAACATTCTGAGCTCATCCAGGATATCAATTGAATTCATGATGAGAAATACCATCCTTGCCCTCGATGAATTGTATTATCGTCGACCACCTTATTGCCCTCCCACTAACACAAGCTTGTTCATGTTTGGTGTTATACCTTGAGTTCCTTGCTATCCAGCAATTGTTCTTATTTACCTTGGAGTATTACCATCCTTTATGTCAAGAATGTTCTGAGATTTGTTCCACCTCTTGAGAATTCTTGAGATAGAAATACTTCTCACCGTCACCATTCTTTCTTGGTCCCCGTGTTAATTCCAACAAGTGAACGGTGTTGTTTGTATTCTTTCCTTCTAGCAACCCTATTGCTTTGAAGTTAATGGTCGGTCGTTCATTCTTAGACTATTGATTATTGAATCATCATTCCGGCATTGGTCGTGCAACCCAGCCCATGTTCCCGGTGCACCTCTCATCCAATGTTTAACTGTGTATGTTCTCCTCGAGCATACACCATGTTCTCATTTGATCCGACAAATGTTATCTCCTTGTTCACATAATTGTGGAAATCCATCTTTTGGAAATCTCGATGAATTGCCGTTGAGTTCACCAGACACCTCCTTGTCCTCTCCTTGGGTTAATGATGAACTCTTGTTAACGAAAATCCCGTCATAGTTCATTTCCCCGAGAATCTTACAATGTCGTCTCGTCAATTTGCGTTGCACCTTTTCTTCTCAGGGATCCTAAGTTTGAGGTATCCTGACACCCATCGGATCTGAATCTCGGTCGGATAAGATGGTAGGGACAACTTTCCAAGAGTTATGATGTTGGTCCTTTGATGACCCGGTAACATGATGTCATGCCTAGCACCCCCCCCCCTCGGCTGGAGGACCTATCATTATAGATTCCTTTTCAGCAAGGTTATCCATTCATCCATGAGGAAATTGTAAGACTTATTCTACAAGTTATTCTTGATGGATCCTTCGTGTTTCCAAAGTCTGATCTTCACCTGAAGACCATGTCACTGCTATCTCGAAGCATGTCAATGGTACTCCGATTTTCAACAGGCACGTTTGAAGCACGATGCTATATTTTAATTATCAATTATCCTAACACCGTTGTATGAGTAATATCATGAGATTCCTCCCCCCTTACCTAAATGGTTTTCTACTTTATATCCTGTCATGGATATCTTGCTCTGCTTGTCCTTGGGAAGGATATACCCTCGAAATATGTGTTTAAACATATTTTCCTTTCCATTGTTCTGTTTAATCTGATGATCATATTTTCCTTTCATTGGTTTGTTTAAACCTTTTCTATGATCTATATGATATAAGCAGTAATAATCCACTGCTTGTGCAAACACCTCGATGTACAACTCTGTCAGTAAGACCTTGTTACTATTGTTGATGACATTCCGGTAACCACCGATGGACGGGAACCTTGCCTATTGGTCCGCCTCGTTTCAACGAGCAGGAAAATGGTTCTCTTCGTCCCTCGCCCTTGGTACCAACGTTGTTGCCGACATAGCTGACATGGTACTCCCTGACATGCCTTGCTATCATGACCGTGCAAGATGTCACTGCTCCTATTATAAAAAAAAGAACCACATGGTGGGCCCATAACCCACAGGTCCCAGGATCGAAACCTGACTCTCATGTACAACCCTATTTCTAATGGTTATTCTCCATGCTTGGCTTCGTATTTAATTCATGGGCCACCTTCCTAGTGCTCTATTCTGGTATCAGACGCAATACTTACTCTCGCTACTCTGAACACCTTTCTCACTCTGGATCAGACTTCGAGGGACTCTCTA
>NC_041390.1:35700727-35730428 GCF_002162155.2 Triticum dicoccoides | reverse complement strand
CGCGTATTGCCTTGATATATTTTGTGGTGCTTTGTTTGCTCTGTATTCATTATTTCTTCCCCCTCTTCTCTCCGGTAGACTACGAGACCGACGCTGCTGCTGACCAGTTCGACTACGGAGTTGACGACCCCTCCTTCTTGCCAGAGCAACCAGGCAAGCCCCCCCTTTGATCACCAGATATCGCCTATTCTCCTCTATACTGCTTGCATTAGAGTAGTGTAGCATGTTACTGCTTTCGTTAATCCTATTCTGATGCATAGCCTGACATTGTCGCTACATCTGTTGATACCTTACCTGCAATCCTAAATGCTTAGTATAGGATGCTAGTTTATCATCATTGGCCCTACATTCTTGTCAGTCTGCCTTGCTATACTATCGGGCCGTGATCACTTGGGAGGTGATCACGGGTATATACTATACATACATACTATACAGATGGTGACTAAAGTCGGGTCAGCTCGATGAGTACCCGCAAGTGATTCTGATGAGGGGGGCTGAAAGGACAGGTGGCTCCATCCCGGTAGAGGTGGGCCTGGGTTCCCGACGGCCCCCGACTGTTACTTTGTGGCGGAGCGGCAGGGCAGGTTGAGACCACCTAGGAGACAGGTGGGCCTGGTCCTGTTCGGCGTTCGCGGACACTTAACACGCTTAACGAGATCTTGGTATTTGATCTGAGTCTGGCTACGAGCCTATACGCACTAACCATCTACGTGGGAGTAGTTATGGGTATCCCGACGTCGTGGTATCAGCCGAAGCACTTCATGACGTCAGCGACTGAGCGGCGCGCGCCGGGTTGGACTGCGTTAACGCAACTTCCTTTGTAATGGAGGTTGCTAGGTCTGCTCACCGGCCGCGTACGCAACGTGCAGGTGTGCTCAGGGCGATGGGCCCAGACCCCTACGCGCTTAGGTTTAGACCGGCGTGCTGGCCTCTCCGTTGAGCCTAGGTGGGGCTGCGACGTGTTGATCTTCCGAGGCCGGGCATGACCCAGGAAAGTGTGTCCGGCCAAATGGGATCAAGCGTGTTGGGTTATGTGGTGCACCCCTGCAGGGAAGTTAATCTATTCGAATAGCCGTGATCTTCGGTAACAGGACGACTTGGAGTTGTACCTTGACCTTATGACAACTAGAACCGGATACTTAATAAAACACACCCTTCCAAGTTCCACAGACAACCCGGTGATCGCTTTTCTACAGGGCGATGAGAGGAGGATTGCCGGGTAGGATTATGCTATGCGATGCTACTGGAGATGCTATTTGGAGATTCTACTTGGAGATGCTACTTGGAGGACTTCAATCTACTCTCTTCTACATGCTGCAAGACGGAGGTTGCCAGAAGCGTAGTCTTCGACAGGATTAGCTATCCCCCTCTTATTCCGGCATTCTGCAGTTCAGTCCACTGATATGGCCTCCTTACACATATACCCATGCATATGTAGTGTAGTTCCTTGCTTGCGAGTACTTTGGATGAGTACTCACGGTTGCTTTCTCCCCCCTTTTCCCCCTTTCCTTTCTTTCTGGTTGTCGCAACCAGATGCTGGAGCCCTGGAGCCAGACGCCACCGTCGACGACGACTCCTACTACACCGGAGGTGCCTACTACTACGTGCAGCCCGCTGACGACGACCAGGAGTAGTTCAGGAGGATCCCAGGCAGGAGGCCTGCGCCTCTTTCGATCTGTATCCCAGTTTGTGCTAGCCATCTTATGGCAACTTGTTTAACTTATGTCTGTACTCAGATATTGTTGCTTTCGCTGACTCGTCTATGATCGAGCACTTGTATTTGAGCCCTCGAGGCCCCTGGCTTGTATTATGATGCTTGTATGACTTATTTTATTTGTAGAGTTGTGTTGTGATATCTTCCCGTGAGTCCCTGATCTTGATCGTACACATTTGCGTGCATGATTAGTGTACGATTGAATCGGGGGCGTCACAATTTGAAATCTGGGTGGCTAGGGGTGCTAGGGACCAAGACGGATGAGGTTGATTTGGCTTCATCCTGCCAAAGAAAGTTACTTCTTTTTTGAAAAGTGAAAGCATGTTTTTAGAAGTTCCCAAATGCGAGCTTTATAGCAAATAAAAGAGGATCAAGAGAAGCATAGTAGGATAAGTATGTATGACTCTAGGATAATACAGGTTGACGAGTGAATAATTGATAATGTAGGATAATGATGATGCTATGGCTGTCATATAGAGGACGGTGGTTGGCTAAAAGAGCTTATCACCTCAAAAGTTCCTTTTCTTGGAATAACTTGCTTTATTAGAAGTCCATAAACATCTCTAGCATCTTCAGTACTACTTACGGCAGCTACACAAGTGATATTCATGATGTAGCACAACCTTTTAGATATATTTCTTGTTGTCCCAGACCCCCGGTTATATCAGTAGTGTGTTTGCAGGCTTACAAGAAATGGATATTGAAGACCATCTAAGAGTCGGGGAATTTGTTCGATCCTAAATTTTTTGGACTCTAAACACAAAGATGGGAATGGGGAGGCATACCTGCCTGCCATATACATCAACCCGAAGCTTTTGAGCGTTGTACAGAACAAGTAATTGACATGTTTACTTCATGATAGTCTTGGATTTGGTTTGGCCAAAATGATCAAGTACTTACTACATAATTTCTGAATTTACTAGTTATTTGTTGAATGCATCAGTTAGACAAAGGTGATACATCAGAGCGTCTCTTTAATAGAAACAAAATAATTTTGGAGGAGGACTACCCCATTCCCAAATCCTAGCTCTACTGTTGATTCTACCTTACTTTAGTAGATCTTCTCTTGTAAAATCCAAACTATTTCCGAGCCTATATGTTTTGTTTCATATTGTTGTTTATCATGCAATACTTATCCTGCAACCATCTGATATGCAAATTTGATAATAGAAGATGACCAGATTTGTGTACAGGAAAATGCATATTCTTGGACTGGGTTTTCTTCTCCACTCTATTGGACAAAGTTACAAATAGATCATACTGACTGGGTTTTATTCATTCAGTCATACCGATTCGAGCACTATACTGTTAAAACAATATGATGGAGGGCTCCAGTTTGATGCAATGTTAAAATTCATGTTGAAGTCATAGGAAGTAGATCTATTATGGTTTGTACAAAATTGATGCATTCATCATCACACTGTTGTAAATATGCAAATTTGAGAGTGAAGAGCATTGTTATAAAGATGCAAATTTGACAGGGATTAGGGAAGCAATGAAGTATGCACATATATGTTAAATAGAATTTCCTTTAAAATCAGGAACTGATCGGCCCCCATCACATTAACCCAATTGAATATCCTGTAAAATCATACCATGTTCCTTTGGTGCAGGCAGGTGCGTTGCCTGAGGAGTTTGTCGGTGCTGATGTCAGTGACTGTGGAAGGCGGCGATAGCCAATAGTGGATGGGCGGCGAGGGCACAACAGTGGCTTGGCGGTGAGGGCACAACAGTGGCTTGGCAGCACCGACGTCTGTCTGTAGTGTGCGTCTAAACGGCGACATCAAAGAAGACATCTAGATTAACTGGGATGGAACTGGCCACGTATTGCGTGCAAGAGGATAGTCTGCACCTGCATTGGCCAGAAGCGCGTCATCGCGGGCGTCGTCCGCTACGCATGGCGGCGATGGCGTAGGAGAGGCTGGGCGGCTGCGACGTACGTCCGGGTTGGCAAAGGCAGGTAGATCGAGCTGATTCCCGTAAGTTTAGCAATTTATTGTGAGGCGGACGTGTTAATTCCCATTAATTATGGCAAATTTTCTGTAGTTGATTGGTCGCGAATGCAATGGGTGGAAATGTCTGGGTTTTTTTTTGCAGGGGAGGTGGAACTGTTTGATCGATGGCAGAGTTTCGTCCACTAATGTAAATCACTAAACGTACACAGGGGAGGTCTGACTTTTATGTGGACAGTTAGATGCCTGATCCTGGGGTGGTAATTTGTCTTGTTTGGCCTGTGTACATTTAACCGGGTGGGCAGAGTGAAGAATATGTTTGCTTGTTTAATAGTAGTAGAGATGGTTACCACTCAAGTAGAACAAGTACTTAAAGCTCAGAATGGTTTGCTCAATGAATTGAATAGTAAGAAAAATGATAATGATGTTAGAGTTATGACTAGAGGTGGTAAAATGACTCAGGAACGTTTGTATCCTGAGGGCCATCCTAAGAGAATTGAGCAAGATTCTCACAGAAATATTATTGATGCACCTAGTCCTTCAAAGAGGAAGAAAAAGAAAAATGATAGGACTTTGCATGCTTCTAGTGAACTTGTTGTAGACACACCTGAGAATCCCAATGATATTTCTATTTCTGATGTTGAAACATAATCTGGTAATGAACATGAACCTAGTAATAATGTTAATGATGATGTTCATGTTGATGCTCAACCTAGTAATGACAATGAAGTAGAGATTGAACCTCTTGTTGATCTTGATAACCCACAATCAAAGAATCAATGTTATGATAAGAGAGAATTTTTGTCTAGGAAGCATGGTAAGGAAAGAGAACCATGGGTTCAGAAACCCATGCCTTTTCCTCCTAAACCATCCAAGAAAAAGTATGATGAGGATTTTGAGCGCTTTGCTGAAATGATTAGACCTATCTTCTTGCGTATGCGTTTGACTGATATGCTCAAAATGAATCCTTATGCTAAGTATATGAAAGAAATTGTTACAAATAAAAGAAAGATACCGGAAGCTGAAATTTCCACCATGCTTGCTAATTATACTTTTAAAGGTGGAATACCTAAGAAACTAGGAGATCCCGGAGTACCAACTATACCATGCTCCATTAAAAGAAACTATGTTAAAACTGCCTTATGTGATCTTGGAGCCGGTGTTAGTGTTATGCCACTCTCTTTATATCGTAGACTTGATTTGAATAAGTTGACTGAGGGAGTCCTGGATTAGGGGGTATCCGGACAGCCGGATTATATCCTTTGGACGGACTGTTGGACTATGAAGATACAAGATTAAAGACTTTGTCCCGTGTCCGGATGGGACTCTCCTTGGCATGGAAGGCAAGCTTGGCAATATGGATATGTAGATCTCCTTCCTTGTAACCGACTCTGTGTAACCCTAGACCCCTCCGGTGTCTATATAAACCGGAGGGTTTAGTCCGTAGGACCAAGAACAACAATCATACCATAGGCTAGCTTCTAGGGTTTAGCCTCTTCGATCTCATGGTAGATCAACTCTTGTACTACTCATATTATCAAGAACAATCAAGCAGGATGTAGGGTATTACCTCCATCAAGAGGGCCCGAACCTGGGTAAGCATCGTGTCCCCTGTCTCCTGTTACCATCCGCTTAGACGCACAGTTCGGGACCCCCTACCCGAGATCCGCCGGTTTTGACACCGACATTGGTGCTTTCATTGAGAGTTCCTCTGTGTCGTCATCGTTAGGCTTGATGGCTCCTCCAATCATCAATAGCAATGCAGTCCAGGGTGAGACTTTTCTCCCCAGACTGATCTTTGCATTCGGCGGCTTCGCACTGCGGGCCAACTCGCTTGACCATCTGGAGCAGATCGAGAGTTACTCCCCTGGCCACCAGGTCAGGTTTCGAAGCTTAAACTACACGGCCGACATCCGCGGAGACTTGATCTTCGACGGATTCGAGCCCCTGCCGAGTGCGCCGCACTATCACGATGAGCATGATTTAGCTCTACCATCAGACAGTGTTCGGGTGACCGCACCGACAACCACTCCGACCCTCAATTTGGAGCCAATTGCGCCATCCATGGATGGGTGGATAGACCCCTCCACGGAGGCCGCATTCTCAACGGCGATCGAGCCAAGTATCGACCTTACCCTTCACAAGAGCCGTGACGCCAAACTGTAGGATTCTTCCCCGGCCACGGACTCCAAACCGCCTGCGCCCGTGCCTATCGAATCCGACTGGGCGCCGATCATGGAGTTCACCTCCGCAGATATTTTTCAGCACTCGCCCTTTGGCGACATACTGAACTCATTAAGGTCTCTCTTCTTGTCAGGAGAGTCCCGGCCGAACTATGTCCGGCAGGATTGGGATGCGGATGACGAAGAAATTCGCCGCCCACCCACCACCCACTTAGTAGCCACTGTCGACAATTTGACCGACATGCTCGACTTCGACTCCGAAGACATCGACAGTATGGACGACGATGCAGGAGACGAACAGGAACCACTGCCCATAGGGCACTGGACAGCCACCTCATCATATGATATATACATGGCGGACACACCCAAAGAAGGCAATGGCGATGGGACAGCGGAGGATGACCCCTCCAAGAAGCAACCCAAGCACCGACGACATCGGCGCTGCTCTAAGTCTCGCCAAGGAAAAAGCGGTGATACCGGCACAGGAGATAATAGCACTCCGGACAGTGCCGAAGATGACGACAATCCCCTCCAACAAGATCTAGAGCAGGACGATGGAGAAGCCAGCCCTCCCGAGAGAGCGGCAGATGGAGAGGCGGAGGATGATAATTACATGCCTCCCTCCAAAGACGAGGCAAGCCTCAACGATGACGAATTTGTCGTGCTTGAGGATCCCGTCGATCAAGAGCGCTTCAAGCGCCGGCTTATAGCTACGGCAAATAGCCTTAAGAAAAAGCAACAGCAACTTCAAGCTGATCAAGATTTTCTAGCTGACAGATGGACTGAAGTCCTTGCGGCCGAGGAATATGAACTCGAGCGCCCCTCCAAGAGTTACCCAAAGTGCAGGTTGCTACCCCGACTAGAGGAGGAAGCATTAAAACCTACATCTCCAGCGTATGACGCGGCTGATCGGCCACCTCGTGGCCGCGACAGAGAGCCATTTCAGCCAAAAGCTCAGCCCGCACCCCGACGCCACTCAAATAAAAATGTCAAGGCACGGGGAAACACGCTAGACCTGCGAGACGTATTGGAGGACAAAGCAAAACACGCAAGATCGATCTACGGATCACGAGGGCGCGCCACTACGCGAGACGATAACCGTCACGCCGGATACAGTAGAAGTAAATCCGGCCGGGCCGAACACAGCGGACAAGACTCATTTGAGTTTCCACGTGACATAGCCCAGTACAGAGGCGCCTCACACCCCCTATGCTTCACAGACGAAGTAATGGATCACCAAATCCCAAAGGGTTTCAAACCCGTAAATATCGAATCATACGACGTTACAACAGATCCTGCAGTATGGATCGAGGACTTCCTCCTGCACATCCACATGGCCCGCGGGGACAATCTACACGCCATCAAATACCTCCCACTCAAGCTCAAAGGACCAGCTCGGCATTGGCTCAATAGCCTGCCAGCAGAATCCATTGGCTATTGGGAAGATCTGGAAGCCGCATTCCTCGACAACTTCCAGGGCACTTATGTGTGACCACCAAATGTCGATGACTTGAGCCACATAATTCAGCAGCCAGCGGAATCGGCCAGGCAATTCTGGACACGGTTTCTAACAAAGAAAAATCAAATCATCGACTGTCCGGATGCAGAGGCCCTAGAAGCTTTTAAGCACAACATCCATGATGAGTGGCTCGCCCGACACCTTGGCCAGGAAAAGCCGAAATCTATGGCAGCCCCCCTCATGACACTCATGACCCGCTTTTGCGCGGGAGAGGACAGCTGGCTGGCTCGCAGCAATAACATATCAAAGAACCCTGGTACTTCAAATACCAAGGATAGCAATGGCAGGTTATGTAACAACAAACACAAGCGCCACATCAACAACAACAATACCGAGGATACGGCAGTCAATGCCGGATTCAGAGGCTCAAAACCCGGTCAGTGAAAAAGCCATTCAAAAGAAGCACTCCGGGCCCGTACAGTTTGGACCGTATACTCGATCGCTCGTGTCAAATACACGGCACCCCCGACAAGCCAGCAAACCACACCAACAGGGAATGCTGGGTGTTCAAGCAGGCCGGTCAGTCAAATGCCGAAAACAAGGATAAGGGGCTACATAGCGATGACGAGGAGGAGCCCCGACCGCCGAACACCGGAGGACAGAAGAGGTTCCCCCCCACAAGTGCAGACGGTGAACATGATATACGCAACCCACATCCCCAAGAGGGAGCGGCAGCATGCGCTAAGGGACGTATATGCGTTGGAGCCAGTCGCCCCAAAGTTCAACCCATGGTCCTCCTGTCCGATCACCTTCGATCGCAGGGACCACCCCACTAGTATCCGTCATGGCGGATTTGCCGCACTGGTCCTAGACCCAATCATCAACGGATTTCACCTCACTCAAGTCCTTATGGACGGCGGCACCAGCCTGAACCTGCTTTATCAGGACACAATGCGTAAAATGGGTATAGACCCCTCAAGGATCAAACCCACAAAAACGACCTTCAAAGGCGTCATACCAGGTGTAGAGGCCCATTACACAGGCTCAGTCACACTGGAAGTGGTCTTCGGATCCCCGGATAACTTCCGAAGCAAGGAGTTAATCTTTGATATAGTCCCGTTCTGTAGTGGCTATCACGCACTGCTCGGGTGTACCGCATTTGCGCGATTCAATGCGGTACCGCATTATGCATACCTCAAGCTCAAGATGCCAGGACCTCGGGGGGTCCTCACAGTCAATGGAAACACAAAGCGCTCTCTCCGCACAGAGGAGCACACTGCGGCCCTCGCAGCAGAAGCACAAAGCAGCCTCTTCAGGCAATCGACCAGTTCAGGCGATTAAACACCCGGACACCGTCAAGCGCACCCGGAGTAATCTGCAACAAGACCGCATGGCACATTCCGAGCTCGCATAGCAATGCGGCCCCCGCCCCAGTCCCAGCCAAAAGCGAAATCCGTGCCACGCGTACATAATTACGCATTGAAAATACCATGGCATAGGTGGGGGGCACGACTACGGCATGCCCCAAAACGCGGCTCAACCGGACTAGGGGCTTCCCGCTTTGTTATTTTTTTTCTCTTTCAGGACTTTACTCTCTGGAAACCCCGTCCGGCAGTACGATTGTCGGACACACTATACAACAACCAAGGAGGCAGAAAGCTACGTCGCGCCAGGGAACTCCCAGGTGGTCTCTGATAACGAGTGAAATACCTGCTTTAAATACCATTCCTCAGCTTGCCCTTGGAGGGGACATGTCAAATAGTCCTACTTTTTGCTTATCGCACTACTTGTATCATTTTGCTTCGACGCAGCCTTTTTGAATAAACAATGCATAGCACTAGACTATTACCGCATTCTCTATTCTTTTATATATATATATATATATATATATATATATATATATATATATATATATATATATATATATATATGTTCATTCATGACATTCGGCACCCATACACTCTGGTACGGCCAATACGCCAGGGGCTTAAGCGTACCCCATAATACAGCATGAGAAGTCCTAACACTTTCGACAGTGCGGCACCCCGAACTTATAGCATTATATGCATCAGCTTCGAATCATGTCTTGGGTCAATAGTTGGGTTTGCCCGGCTCCCATGTTTTGGTACCTTACGTTCTGCTCTATCGGCTAAGGTAGCACTGGGAGAACTACTGCGATTGTGCCCCGGTTCATCTGGGCAAGCACCTCAGTAGAGAAAGCTAAAACTGACTGTCATGATAAGGCGAGAGCTGGTCGCTGTTCGAGAGGTCTCGAGTCCCTAAAGACTTATGCCGCTTAGGGCGAGGAGTCAGCTTTGTCCGGCTTAGGCGTGTATAGCGCCTCGAATTCGGCCTTCCGAATACTAGGGGCTTCGCCAAAATTTAAAATTGTAGAGTTCTATGGCTAAGTGAGAGTGATAAAGCATTATAGTCTGATTGCCTTGTTCATTGCGCTGAGCACCTCCCTTGAAGGACCCAACAATGGGAAAAAGAGTGCTCAGATTTATCCCGAACACCCCAGCACTCGTGGCATGGGGGGAGAAGCCGACGACTGGCCATCTCTCAGATTTGATAAACAGCCGCACAGAGTGTAATATTTTAAATTCAAACAAGTGTTGCATAGCGCACATGAACAAGTTTTCATAATACAGGATCACACGAGCAAGTTCATTCAAAAATTACATCCTTCGCACACTCGTCCGCCACAAGACGGGCACCCTTCAGGACACCCTCATAATACATTTCAGGGTGGCGATGCTCCTTGCCCTACGGTGGCCCCTCCTTCACCAGCTTCACGGCGTCCATCTTGGCCCAGTGCACCTTCGCACGAGCAAAAGCCCGGCGTGCACCTTTGATGCAGACGGACCGCTTTATGACTTACAGCCGTGGGCAGGCATCCACAAGCCGCCTCACCAGGCCAAAGTAGCTGTTGGGAAGGGAGTCGACAGGCCACATCCGGACTATAAGGCCCCTCATGGCCTGTTCGGCCGCCTTGAGCAGCTCGACCAGTTGCTTCAGCTGGTCACTCACAGGAATCGGGTGTTCGATCCCAGTATACTGAGACCATAACAACTTCTCCGTCGAGCTTCCCTCCTTGGCCTGGTAGTACTTTGCGGCATCTGACACACCGTGGGGCAAATCTACGAATGCTCCTGGAGAGCTCCGGACTCGGGTAAGTAACAAGTAATTTACTTCCACATGCTTGCTTTGCATAATGAATGCCTTACCCGCCGCTATCTTCCTCATCGCCTCAATTTCCTGGAGGGCCTTCTGGGCTTCAGCCTTGGCACGCTTTGTGCTCTCGAGGGCCGCGGCAAGCTCGGACTCTCGCGTCTTCGAGTCAAGCTCCAAAGTCTCGTGCTTCTTCACGAGAGCCTGAAGCTCTTGCTGCACCTCGCCCACCCATGCCTCCTGTTTCTCCTGCTCAGTGCGCTCCTTGTTTGCTTTGTTTTCGGCTCGGACAACGCTTGCTTCAGGGTCGCCACTTCGGTCGTTGCCCCTGGCACATCCATGATGATCCTATCATTTTGCAACCACATTTTATATATATATAGACAAGGTATTACTTACCTTTGTTCTCCTCGAGCTGCCTCTTGGTAAGGCCGAGCTCTTTCTCGGACCGCTCAAGGTTCTGCTTCAGTGCGGTGACCTCCGCAGTCAGTGCGGCAGAGATCAGTAGCGAAACCTGCATACGCATACAGACATACTTATATTAGACTCCTGCAGATATTATTTGATCCTCTATTCGGCTTTTCTTTGTGAACACCAAACAGAGCATCAGGGGCTACTGTCTATGCGGTAATATTTTCCTATATTTTAAATACTTACCTCAAAGCCTGTTAGAAGGCTGGCACAGGCTTCAGTCAGTCCGCTCTTGGCGGAATGAACCTTCTTGATCACCACACTCATAATAGTGTGGTGCTCTTCGTCGATGGAAGCGCCGCGAAGTGCTCCCAGCAGGTTGTCCGGTGCCTCTGGATGGACAGAGGTCACCGGCATGGGCGGCTTGCCCCTCTTGGAAAGGGGCCGCCTGCCGGAGTCCGGAACCACTGGAGGTTCCGGCGCGGCGTTCGACTGAGGGCCGAACTTGGAGCCCTTGGGAGTCTTGCTCCCTTTGCGCCTGGAGTCCGGAAGGTCGCCTTGAGGCGTCCCCAGGACTATCTCCCCCCGGCTCGGTGCCCCTTGAGACAATACCTCGACATTGTCCATAGGGCGAGGAGAGGAGGCGGTTGGAAGCGACTCACTATTCATATCCGACGAGTCCAAGGAACCGCCTAACGAGGATATGTCGATACGGGCTCGGGGTGGACTACATGATCATATTCGGCGTTAGGAAAATCAGTGCAATAAAAGTATGCTATGAGTTACTCTGGTATCCGAATACTTACGACTTCGCCAGGGGCTTGGCCCTGAGTAACCACTCGTCTTCGCTGTCGGCGGCGGTGGTGGAACAGTCCGGAAGGAGAGTCCTTCCCTTCTTGGACCCTTCGGCCTACCCGGTTGGGGCGGCCTTCCTTTTCTTGTCTCCCCCGGCTAGAGGGGGAGAATCTTCATCTTCCTCCTCCTCGTTTTCACGGGAGGAGTGCATCTCGGAGTGTCAGGACCCCGATTCCAAGTCACATCGATCTAGCCGGTAACACCTCATATCACTTTGCGGCCTCACGCACGGTATCCCACGGGTGTCGCCTTACCATGGCCCGGGACCGTTTGCGCCTTTTGGCTCACGTATATGATAGTGTCGCTAGCATCCATATGACAGAGAACCCGGGCCGACATGGCTAGTCGTGAACCCAAAGCGGCACTAACCTATGGGGACAGGCATACATGATTCACATCGAGCGTGTCGGTCAGCAGCGTGTGAATCCAGGCTGTAGCACTGGGCTAACAGGACTCTGGGAACCCGGGCTGTAGCAGGCTAGGCAGGACTCCGGATGTCACCGTGTGACATTTCCCGAAGGGACAGACACAGGAATGAAGTGAAACACATGCCGCCCAGTCAAGTGTCCTGAGCAGGAGTGCTGGGCTAACAGGACTCCGGTGAACCGGGCTGTAGGGGACTACTATGGCTCATGGAAGCACTTAGACTACATTTCCCCATAAGAGAGGCTGCCAAGGAAAAACAACTAGATTGTCGGATCCCACACATACCAAGCATTTCAATCATACACACAATATGCTCGATATGTGTAAATACAACATGGCATCACAACATAACTCTACAACTCAAGTATTTATTCATTAGGCTCCAAGGAGCGAGATGTTACAAACATGGGTCTCATGACCCAACAATCATAGCATACAATTCAAGCACATGCGGAAGCTTAACATGTCTGAGTACAGACATCTACAAATGGAAAAGGCTAGGAAGCCTGACTATCTACCAGATCCTGCCGAGGGCACAAGATCGTAGCTGAGGTATCAAGCTAACGCGAAGTCCACGCGAAACTACTAGCGAGACTAGAGTCTCTCTACAAAACATAAATTAAGCAAACGTGAGTACAAAAGTACTCAGCAAGACTTACATCAGAACTAACTACATATGCATCGGTATCAACAAAAGGGGGGTGGTGGAGTTTAACTGCAGCAAGCCAGCTTTGACTCGGTGGCTATCTTAAACTACGACTGCAAGTAACTCTTTTGAGGTGGCGCACAAGAGTCCACATATTCACCATATCAATACACCACTATGGATCCGCTCCCGTCTCCCTACGAGAACGCCATCCATAGCACTCACGCTTATCTTGTGCATTTTAGAGTATCCACTTTCACTTGTCTATGAACTGTTATAGGCAACCCAGAAGTCCATTACCGCGGACACGGCTATTCGAATAGATGATGTTAACCCTGCAGGGGTGTACTTCTTCACACACGCTCTCACCACTTACCGCCGTTTACACGACATGTACTCGGCAACCTTCAAGCGGAAGCCCAACGAGGGTGTCGGCCACGGCCTACCTAAACACTCAAGTCTCTAGTCCAGGTTTATCGCCTATCCAGGTTCCATCCGCAGGGAGTCCGGCTGAGGTTTCCACATACGGCCCCGGACAATGTGTACAGGATTCCGAGACACCAAACGGGCGCCCGGCATGCCCGGCCACGGTGTATCTACCGCATCATAGCCCACCCCTAGGGTCAGCGCTACGCACGGCCACCAACACATATCCTATAAACACCAGAAACTAGTTGCAACTCCTGGACAGAGTACTAGGGTGATTAAGAAGCCGAGAGGGTCCATTGGTTTCGGGCCCAATGCGTGGTAGTAACTGTTTCATGGATCACAAACACAGAACTCAGTTCCTGAGGACGGCTTCAATGAGACAACCCACCATGTACTCCTACATGGCCTCTCACCGCTACCTTTACCAAATCGTGTTCACACATTTAGCTCTCAACAATAGGACATGTTGACACACCTCCGATTCATTCCCGATGAATCAGACCTGACACAACTCTATGCAATAGCAGGCATGACAACAAGCATGAATGAGTAGGCACAACAGGGCTCAAACAACTCCTACTCATGCTAGTGGGTTTCATCTATTTACTGTGGCAATGACAGGTCATGCAGAGGATAAGGGGTTCAACTACCGCAACAAGTAATAGATGAATCATTGTTGTCCTAATGCAGTAGAAGAGAGCAGGAGCGAGAGGGTGGGATTGTATTGGAATGAACAAGGGGGTTTTGCTTGCCTGGCACTTCTGAAGATAACATTGAGTCTTCATTAGTGTCAACGATCACAGCGTCGGAGCAGCGTCTACCGAGAGGGGACAATTACCGGCAAACAAGGAAGAACACAATCAATGCGATGCAACAATATGATGCATGATCATGACATGTCAATATGCTGTGGTTTGAGCTAATGCAACTAGCAACATGTTAAATGGAGTTGGTTTGAACCCTAGGTTCAAATTCAAATTCAAACTATGAATTCAAATAGTGCATTATCATGTTTTGGACTAGACAGTGAGGTTAAGTTGTTCAAACATGCATGAAAATGCCATAAACAGATTCTTTGGATTTTTCTGATCATTTGTCATATATAACTTGTTTCATTTGGAGTTACGGTTGAATTTCTATGAATTTTAGAAGTTTATACTGATTTCTGGAATTTTCTGAATTATTTTTAATCCAGAAAATGATTAACTGCGTCAGCAATGCGTAAGCATGACGTCGGCAGGTCAACAAGGGCGGTCCAGGTCAAACCTGACCGGTGGGGTCCACTGGTCAGTGACCCAATGTTGTTTATTGTCACTGACAGGTGGGGTCGGGTCAACGGGTGACGTGGCCAGGTCAAACTGACCTGTGGGACCAGCGGGGTTAGTTTAATCTAAACAAATACTAAACCATGTTTAGTTATACGGTGGGGCCCGGCTGTCAGTGCCTCTAGGGTTAATTAGTGGGGCTGTTAGCGGCTAATGACTTAGCCACGTCAGCCCGTCGGCGTTTAGCCGCCGGTGACCGAAAACGGCGGCGGAGATCTACGGAAATCGCCGTCCGGCGATGGTTTGACGCGCAGCTGGGCTTGTCCGACTCGTGGGGGTGCGCCGCATCTAGTAGTGTCACTGGTTGGAGCTCGTGTGGCCAGAAACTACGCCGGCATCGAGGGTTGGCGGCGGCCGCAGCACGGGTTTGATGGCCGCGGTGCTATGGGTCACAGCGAGAGCAGCCGAGGGGATCCACGGGTTCCTGGGAGCATGCTGAGCTCAGGAGTGTTCTCGGACGCGTCGCGCATGAGCTCTAGCCACGGCGACCTCATGGCCGGCGGCGAGAAGCTTGCGGCCATGGTGGGAGAGGCAGCTAGGCACGGAAACAGAGGGCATGATCAAGGGGGGGAAGGAGCAGGAGCTCATAGGGATGCGGCAGGGCAGGTCAGCGGCCTCGGGGACGCTCTGGACGAGGCGAATCGACGGAGTCGATCTCCGGGCACCGGAGGTGAAGGCGACGACGCTCCGGTCGACTGGGGCCTCTTCTGGTCGCGTGCGTCGGTTGTGTTGCTCCACGGGGTCGTGGCGGAGCTCGGGGACGTGGAGAGGGAGCAAGGGAGTGGCTCTGGCCGTGGTGGTTCTCGTCGGTGGCGGCGGTGCATCCATGGAGGCTTCGGCCATGGCGGGGAACGGGCGAGGGGGAGAGCGAGGGAGGGAGAGATTGATCCATACGGGTCTGGGGGGGTCGCGTGGCGCGAAGGAAGGCTCAGGGCGCTTCGGGGAAGCAGGAGGTGGCTCGCGCGTGGACGCGCGCGGCAAGCACGCGCCTTCGTCCTCCTGGCAGGGGAGGAAGACAACGGGGAGGAGGCCAGTGGGCTGGGCCAGCGAGCTGGGCCGGCCAGGCAAGTGGCCCAGGTAGGTCCTTCTCTCTCTCTCTTTCTTTTATTTCTATTTTTCTTTTGTTCTGTAAGTTTGTGGCATTACTAAAAATATCTAGGCACTTTCAAAAATCACCAAATTGTGCATGCCCAATGTTTAGAATATATCAAACATGGAACATTTTGGTTTGGGATTATTTGGACATTTTAAATATTTTATAGTATTTTAAGTGCCCAAATTCAAATACAATAAGGTTTAATTCAAAAATCCAGAATGGCCTAGAAATATGTCCATGACTTTTGGCAGAGGTTTTCACCTTTAACAAAAATCATGAACTTTTATAAAGGGCAATTGGGATCATTGAAAATATTTTTTTATTGAACCTAGTTGAATTCATTTGGTGCTAGGGTTTCAACAATCCCCATTTCAAGTTTCATGAAATTTAAACATGATGCATGGATGCAAAGCCACTCGTTACAAGCAAACTCTAGGGTTGTGACAACTCACCCCCACTAAACAAGAATCTCGTCCCGAGATTCAAGTCGTGAGGTAAGAAGACAGAGGGAGCACAAGCTAACACGGTCTTCACGATCCAGGTTGCACTTGATATGAACGTTGATCCGATCACCAACATTGTCTTGATGTCTTTCCCCGAGAACTCCAACTAACATGACCACGAGAGGGAAAAGAAACTCTAGAAGGATCGATCTTCTCAAAGATCGAGCATCTCAGGATTAACTCACGGAATGAGACATAGATACATCTCACAAGCTGAGACGCGAATCACACACTAGGAGTGATGGAAAGAGGTAGATGACAAGGTTTTACTGGGTAGGCAGAAATCTCACGTTGAAAAGGGTGGGCAAAATCTCAAGATAGTGATGAAATAATTGCCATGATTTCATAATGGGGCCCCTTAGGGGAGGTGACTCGTAGAATTTTCCTTTAAGTGGCAAAAAGAATTGCTTTTGATTCAGAGACCATTGAAACTCTTCTCACCAGTCTGAGGCAATCACAAATGATCGCGTGAAGGAGCTTGAAGAAATGGCATACTCATACTAGAATGGATGATGTGGACTACCTTGTTGAAGACAATGCAATGGATGATTTTGCTTATCATCGGAAATGGATGGGACCCATGGTAAGTCCACTGTTGAAGATGATCCTGAACAACAACTACTAAGGTGCAAGCTGGGAACAAAATGCAAATGTTGGGAATGATTCTGGTAACTGGGGAAGAACTCAACAGTCGAGAGTGAGTCCATTGTTTAAAAAGGTTATAACATAACCGAGGAAACTGGAAGCAAATCCCAATTAACGCCAACGGTAAAACCTGGTGCTTGCGCCTGCTCTCAAGAACTTGAGCATCTCCATATTCATCAAGGTTTTACCAATATCCGTGTCAAGGATCCTGGCAACACAACATACCACCATGATGAATGGTGATGGATGATGCAGATGCAAAGGAAGATAACACTTTATCAAATTTCACCTTAGCGAGGCCAAGGGAACAAAATCTGGATGATCGACCGAGAGACATATAGCACTCCGCTTCTAATGTTCTCCTTGATGTGCTAGTGTATCCCATTCATAGATATGGTTTGATATATAGAACATCAAGTAAAAGGCCGGACTTCGGGAGCACAAGAATCCGTAAGGATTAACTACGGAGGTAAATCCGACGAAATCCTCTTGGGAAGGTGGCCAACTTTCTTCAATCGAGATACTACAATAATAGGTCTTCCGGCTGGATGTGTTGGCCACGACATCCACTTTACCGGTTATCGAGAGACTAATATTATAGTTCTTGGAAAATGCTCCAACCATCATATCTGCCTGAGATTCAGATCTGGTTGGTGTCAGGACATTCCAGACTCATCGAGTCTAGAAAGGAAAATGAAGGTTTGCAACACAAATCAGTGAGACGATGTTGCGAGATTCTCGGGGGAATGAACTACGGTAGTAAGCTCCAAAACATGAGCCGGTTCTGCTACAAGCATGTGAACACGTTGTCCTAGACAAGCATGGTCACCTGGTAGTCTTAAAATGAAACACTACCGAGTTTAGGGGGGAACCATCAATGAGGATATCGAAGTCCTTGCGTAGGTCTAACTCTTAAGAAGAAACTTCTCCTCCTTGAGCAACTCAATCAGTGGCTTGGTGTGCTAGGGATACGTATAGAATGTAGATGATCAGTCTATCAGACCATAGAATACTTCGCACATGCATGACTGACTCGGGATGATTCCAGAGGAAGCAAGAACAAAATTTCTCGAATTCACGACGGCAACTTACATCAGATGCACATGAATTAGAGGAAGTCACATCTTTCATCCAAACATATGCTTCATGAACGAAACACAAGAAATGCTTACACAAGTTTCCAACACTAGCTTGATTTTCAACATGAATCATGGGGGGAGACAAAATGCTGCTGATGGGCTCAACAGCAACTCATCGGAATTTCCATATCACTGGACTTCCACCATCATGTGAACACGGTGATAGCATTGGTCAGACCAAAGATGTAATGGTGTATGCTCGAGGGATCAACCACGAGTAAGACAACATTACGAACATCGTTGGTTCTGATTTGACTTGACGATAGTCCATACTCAAGTCAAAATTTTGACAAGACAATAGATTCAACAACTAATCACGAGGACCAATTGGTGAAGATATCATCTTTCTTCAACACCCACATAAACACAAGGATATCCCTTCAGAAAGAACCAAATTCGGCAAAGCTTTTTATCTTCCAACTCTCCAAGTTGTTGTTTAGCTTAACCAACTAGCTCAGGGGTAACCAACACGGATTCTTGGAGAAGGGGTGGTTTATAAGAAACCAACTTGATCACGAACTCAACATAGCGGTCAGGTGACAACCAGGTAATACTTCCGAGAAAATATTCAGAAAATCACGAACCACCGATATGTTCCTAAGCTCGGGAACAATCTTGCTTTTCAGGGCAAGAGGATACGATCAAGAGAGCGAGGGACGGACCCAATCCTATCTCATTGATCAAAGAGTGCACCAGGAAAAGTGGACTAGGTAGCACGATCAATCTTAGGATGATGATTCATTAACCAACACGCTAAGAAAGAAATTATTGTCCATTAGCTACCTAGCAACTAGTTGCTAGGAGTATTGATTTCACACATCATGGTTCACTTGTCGGCATTCCGGTTACAATAACATGGGAACCGAAGAATGAACAATGATGGCAAGAAGTATCACTGCGTCAAGAATTCATAAGAGAAGGTGCAATTCTCACGACGCTCCTAACATAAAGTGGGTAATATTTCAGGGTAGAACAAAACCAAAAGCTGGGTTGCATTTTGATCTGCGGAATACAACTGCTTTGACCCAATCCTGGATATGGATGAGGTACTGGAGTTTGTTTCTCCTAGTCATTCTGAAATAGAATGGCTTGACGAACCACAAGAATACTAGGCATCGATGAACACGAATGCACACATACTCCTCACTATAAATTGATAGACGAAGATCAGAATATAACGGAAGGGGGACAACTCAAAGGTACATATAACTTTCTGAGTTGTGGATGCATAGATTAGTATGTCGAACGAGTTCAACATATTTCTTCCGGATAACCCATGCAGAAAGGTAGGGTTGGCAGAGTCACAACATAGAATGGAGAACTCATCAGGAGCACTCTGTCGTGACCTTTTGGTTCAAAAGAACTCCTGCCAAGAATGGTTCATGATAATTGGAAAAGGATGTACCACGAACCTCGAGGACTATCGCAAAGGTTACTAATATCCTAAAGGAACTAGCAACACTATCAACATGAGGTAAGTAGGGTGAATCTCGGGTTCAAGAACCCATGAATAGAGTACCTACTACTACATGGCATCACGGGATGCTTTCGAGAATAATGGCCAGAATCACACACTGGGGATAAAAACATGGCTAGATCACTAGGTGACTCCCTAACACACCTAGGCCATAACAATAGCTCCAACATATATGTCGAGGCAACAAAGTACCTCAACTCACCGATTAGTGTGATTAATCTAGCCCAAAAGGACATCGGAAACGGGAAGAAGGGATTTACAAATGCATCCGACTATTTAGAAACCTGGGATGACTCGGACAGCATAACGGCTGCAAATGCTCAAAAATATTTGAGACTCCTGCAAAATGGTGGCATAACCACTCAACAACATCATATCAAAGTTCTGAGGCCACCTATGACATATGGAAGTAGTAGGAACTGAACTGAGGCTTGAACTCAACAATCCTATAAGTCTCTACCATAGTAACTCGTCATCCTGATAGATAGATGAGAAGGCCTAATTCTTAATCCCCGTAGAAAAGAAGAGGTTGACTCAAATCAGAAGGGCATAGGGTAAAGGAGTAAAAAGAGTCTTACGTTCCCTTCCACAATCAATTCCCTTACATAACTAAAGCATTTCTCGACACAACTTCGACCATTTTGGCTTGGTAATCCTACAGGCAGTCAGGCTCTGATACCAAAGCTGTTAGGACCCTGATTCCAAGTCACATCGATCTAGCCGGTAACACCTCATATCACTTTGCGGCCTCATGCACGGTATCCCACGGGTGTCGCCTTACCATGGCCCGGGACCATTTGCGCCTTTCGGCTCACGTATATGATAGTGTCGCTAGCATCCATATGATAGAGAACCCAGGCTGACATAGCTAGTCGTGAACCCAAAGCGGCACTAACCTATGGGGACAGGCATACATGATTCACATCGAGCGTGTCGGTCAGCAGCGTGTGAATCCGGGCTGTAGCACTGGGCTAACAGGACTCCGGGAACCCGGGCTGTAGCAGGCTAGGCAGGACTCCGGATGTCACCGTGTGACATTTCCCCGAAGGGACAGACACAGGAACGAAGTGAAACACATGCCGGCCAGTCAAGTGTCCTGAGCAGTAGTGCTGGGCTAACAGGACTCCGGTGAACCGGGCTGTAGCGGACTACTATGGCTCATGGAAGCACTTAGACTACATTACCCCATAAGAGAGGCTGCCAAGGCTAAACAACTAGATTGTCGGATCCCACACATACCAAGCATTTCAATCATACACACAATATGCTCAATATGTGTAAATACAACATGGCATCACAACATAACTCTACAACTCAAGTATTTATTCATTAGGCTCCGGGGAGCGAGATGTTACAAACATGGGTCTCATGACCCAACAATCATAGCATACAATTCAAGCACATGCGGAAGCTTAACATGTCTGAGTACAGACATCTACAAATGGAAAAGGCTAGGAAGCCTGACTATCTACCAGATCCTGTCGAGGGCACAAGATCGTAGCTGAGGTATCAAGCTAACGTCGAAGTCCACGCAAAACTACTAGCGAGACTGGAGTCTCTCTGCAAAACATAAATTAAGCAAACGTGAGTACAAAAGTACTCAGCAAGACTTATATCAGAACTAACTACATATGCATCGGTATCAACAAAAGGGGGGTGGTGGAGTTTAACTGCAGCAAGCCAGCTTTGACTCGGTGGCTATCTTAAACTACGACTGCAAGTAACTCTTTTGAGGTGGCGCACACGAGTCCACATATTCACCATATCAATACACCACTATGGATCCGCTCCCGTCTCCCTACGAGAACGCCATCCATAGAACTCACGCTTATCTTGCGCATTTTAGAGTATCCACTTTCACTTGTCTATGAACTATTATAGGCAACCCAGAAGTCCATTACCACGGACACGGCTATTCGAATAGATGATGTTAACCCTGCAGGGGTGTACTTCTTCACACACGCTCTCACCACTTACCGCCGTTTACACGACATGTACTCGGCAACCTTCAAGCGGAAGCCCAACGAGGGTGTCGGCCACGGCCTACCTAAACACTCAAGTCTCTAGTCCAGGTTTATCGCCTATCCAGGTTCCATCCGCAGAGAGTCCGGCCGAGGTTTCCACATACGGCCCCGGACAATGTGTACAGGGTTCCGAGACACCAAACGGGCGCCCGGTATGCCCGGCCACGGTGTATCTACCGCATCATAGCCCACCCCTAGGGTCAGCGCTACGCACGGCCGCCAACACATATCCTATAAACACCAGAAACTAGTTGCAACTCCTGGACAGAGTACTAGGGTGATTAAGAAGCCGAGAGGGTCCATTGGTTTCGGGCCCAATGCGTGGTAGTAACTGTTTCATGGATCACAAACACAGAACTCAGTTCCTAAGGACGGCTTCAATGAGACAACCCACCATGTACTCCTACATGGCCTCTCACCGCTACCTTTACGAAATCGTGTTCACACATTTAGCTCTCAACAGTAGGACATGTTGACACACCTCCGATTCATTCCCGATGAATCAGACCTGACACAACTCTATGCAATAGCAGGCATGACAACAAGCATGAATGAGTAGGCACAACAGGGCTCAAACAACTCCTACTCATGCTAGTGGGTTTCATCTATTTACTGTGGCAATGACAGGTCATGCAGAGGATAAGGGGTTCAACTACCGCAATAAGTAACAGATGAATCGTTGTTGTCCTAATGCAGTAGAAGAGAGCAGGAGCGAGAGGGTGGGATTGTATCGGAATGAACAAGGGGGTTTTGCTTGCCTGGCACTTCTGAAGATAACATTGAGTCTTCATTAGTGTCAACGATCACAGCGTCGGAGCAGCGTCTACCGAGAGGGGACAATTACCGGCAAACAAGGAAGAACACAATCAATGCGATGCAACAATATGATGCATGATCATGACGTGTCAATATGCTGTGGTTTGAGCTAATGCAACTAGCAACATGTTAAATGGAGTTGGTTTGAACCCTAGGTTCAAATTCAAATTCAAACTATGAATTCAAATAGTGCATTATCATGTTTTGGACTAGACAGTGAGGTTAAGTTGTTCAAACATGCATGAAAATGCCATAAACAGATTCTTTGGATTTTTCTGATCATTTTTCATATATAACTTGTTTCATTTGGAGTTACGGTTGAATTTCTATGAATTTTAGAAGTTTATACTAATTTCTGGAATTTTTTGAATTATTTTTAATCTAGAAAACGATTAACTACGTCAGCAATGCGTAAGCATGACGTCGGCGGGTCAACAAGGGCGGTCCAGGTCAAACCTGACCGGTGGGGTCCACTGGTCAGTGACCCAATGTTGTTTATTGTCACTGACAGGTGGGGTCGGGTCAACGGGTGACGTGGCCAGGTCAAACTGACCTGTGGGACCAGCGGGGTTAGTTTAATCTAAACAAATACTAAACCATGTTTAGTTATATGGTGGGGCCCGGCTGTCAGTGCCTCTAGGGTTAATTAGTGGGGCTATTAGTGGCTAATGACTTAGCCACGTCAGCCCGCCGGTGTTTAGCCGCCGGTGACCGAAAACGGCGGCGGAGATCTGCGGAAATCGCCGTCCGGCGATGGTTTGACGCGCAGCTGGGCTTGTCCGACTCGTGGGGGTGCGCCGCATCTAGTAGTGTCACTGGTTGGAGCTAGTGTGGCCGGAAACTACGCCGGCGTCGAGGTTTGGCGGCGGCCGCAGCACGGGTTTGATGGCCGCGGTGCTATGGGTCACAGCGAGAGCAGCCGAGGGGATCCACGGGTTCCTGGGAGCATGCTGAGCTCAGGAGTGTTCTCGGACGCGTCGCGCATGAGCTCTAGCCACGGCGACCTCATGGCCGGCGGCGAGAAGCTTGCGGCCATGGTGGGAGAGGCAGCTAGGCACGGAAACAGAGGGCATGATCAAGGGGGGGGAGGAGCAGAAGCTCACAGGGATGCGGCAGGGCAGGTCAGCGGCCTCGGGGATGCTCTGGACGAGGCGAATCGACGGAGTCGATCTCCGGGCACCGGAGGTGAAGGCGACGACGCTCCGGTCGACTGGGGCCTCTTCTGGTCGCGTGCGTCGGTTGTGTTGCTCCACGGGGTCGTGGCGGAGCTCGGGGACGTGGAGAGGGAGCGAGGGAGTGGCTCTGGCCGTGGTGGTTCTCGTTGGCGGCGGCGGTGCGTCCATGGAGGCTTCGGCCATGGCGGGGAACGGGTGAGGGGGAGAGCGAGGGAGGGAGAGATTGATCCATACGGGTCTGGGGGGGTGGCGTGGCGCAAAGGAAGGCTCAGGGCGCTTCGGGGAAGCAGGAGGTGGCTCGCGCGTGGACGCGCATGGCAAGCACGCGCCTTCGTCCTCCTGGCAGGGGAGGAAGATGACGAGGAGGAGGCCAGTGGGCTGGGCCAGCGAGCTGGGCCGGCCAGGCAAGTGGCCCAGGTAGGTCCTTCTCTCTCTCTCTTTCTTTTATTTCTATTTTTCTTTTGTTCTGTAAGTTTGTGGCATTACTAAAAATATCTAGGCACTTTCAAAAATCACCAAACTGTGCATGCCCAATGTTTAGAATATATCAAACATGGAACATTTTGGTTTGGGATTATTTGGACATTTTAAATATTTTATAGTATTTTAAGTGCCCAAATTCAAATACAATAAGGTTTAATTCAAAAATCTAGAAAGGCCTTGAAATATGTGCATGACTTTTGGCAGAGGATTTCACCTTTAACAAAAATCATGAACTTTTCTAAAGGGCAATTGGGATCATTGAAAATATTTTTTTATTGAACCTAGTTGAATTCATTTGGTGCTAGGGTTTCAACAATCCCCATTTCAAGTTTCATGAAATTTAAACATGATGCATGGATGCAAAGCCACTCGTTACAAGCAAACTCTAGGGCTGTGACACGGAGTTATCGGACGATGAGTCCGATACCACCTGGCGCCGGGAACTCTTTCGGGTTCCCGTGGTCTTCTTCTTGATCTTCTTCTCCGGCACCTCATAAGGAGCCGGGGTCCGGATCTCCGTCAGGAGTGCGTCTGCAGGGTCTTCGGGCAGAGGGGCCGGGAGTCAATCTGCTCCGATGTCTCCACCCAGTCCTGTCAAAGGCATGGGAGATCACATCCCGCACATGGTTAAACTATGGAAAATAAATACCCTACGAGGTGTACAGAACTTACCGGATTCGCAGGGCGTGTCGCGCTTAGCCCGCGGTCCTCGATAAGGGGAAGGGGGACCTCGGTGCCCTTGAACAGCACCTTCCAGACGTCCTTATGTGTCGTGTCGAAGAGCTCGCGTAGAGTCTGGTGCTGGGCCGGGTCGAACTCCCATAAGTTGAAAGCCCGTCGTTGACACGGGAGGATCCGGCGGAAGAGCATGACCTGGACTATGTTGACAAGCTTGAGTTTCTTGCCTATCATGTTCCGGATACACTTCTGGAGTCCGTCCAGCTCCACCGATGAGCCCCAGGACAGGCCCTTCTCCTTCCAGGAAGTGAGCCGCTTGGGGATTCCGGATCGAAACTTGGGGGCCGCCACCCAGTTGGTGTCGCGTGGCTCGGTGATGTAGAACCACCCCGATTGCATAAGGCCGCGGACGAATGGATGGAGGGGAAACCCCAGTCCGCGGACGAAGTGGGTGAGGAAAACCACCCTTTCGTAAGGTTCCGGGGTAGGGACGATCTGCCCCACGGCTGGCAGCCGGTGGGCGATATCCGCGGCTAAGTATCCGGCCCCGCGTAGCTTTTTGATGTCTCCCTCCGTAACGGAGGAGACCATCCACTTGCCTCCCGCTCCGGACATGTTTGGAGAGGGTTGAGGAGAAGGATGTGGACTTGGGCGCTGGAATCGGGGTCCTGATAGGTTTGGTATCAGAGCCTGACTGCCTGTAGGATTACCAAGCCAAACTGGTCGAAGTTGAGTCTAGAAATGCTTTAGTTATATGTAAGGCAATTGATTGTGGGAAGGGACGTAAGGCTCTTTTTACTCCTTATACCTTATGCCCTTCTGATCCGAGTCATACTATCTTTCCTATGGGGTTAAGAAACTAGGCTTTCTCTTCTTTCTATCAGGATCACGTGTTACTAATCCGTAGACTTATAGGATTGATGGATTCAAGGCTTAGTTCAGTTCCTACTACTTCTGTGTGTTGACAGTTGATCTCAGAACCTTGATATTGTGATGTTAAGTGGTCATGCCACTATTTTGCAGGATGTCTCAAATCATTTTGAGCATTTACATCCGTTATGCTGTCCGAGTCATCCCAGGTTTCTAACTAGTCTGATGCATTTGCAAATCCCTTCTTTCCGTTCCCGGTGTCCCTTTGGGCCAGTTTAACCACACGTCGATGAGTTGAGGTACTCTATTGCCTCGACATATATGTTGGAGCTATTATTATGTCCCTAGGTGTCTTAGGGAGCCACCTAGTAACCTAGCAATGTTTTGTATTCCCAGTGTGATGATTCTGGCCATCATTCTCGAAAGCATCCCGTGATGCCATTTAGTTAGTAGGCATTCTATTTCTGGGTTCTTGAACCCAAGATTCACTCTACTTAATTCGTGTAGATAGTGTTGCTCATTCCTTTAGGATATTAGTAACCTTGCGACAGTCCTCGAGGTCTGTGGTACTTCCTTCTTCCAAATACCATGAACTGATTATGGCAGAAGTTCTTTTGAACCAAAAGATCAAAACCAGAGTGCTCTTGATGAGTTCTCCATTTTACATTGTGAATCCGCCAGTTCTACCTTTCTGCATGGGTTATCCGGAAGAAATGTTGACCTTTGCTCGACATACTAATCTATGCATCCACAACTCACAAAGATATATGTTCCTTTGAGTTGTTAATCCCTAGTTGTTTTCTGATCTTCATCTATCAATTGATAGTCAGGAGTATGTGTGCATTCGTGTTCATTGATGCCTAGTATTCTTGTGGTCCGTCAAGTCGTTCTATTTCATAATGACTAGGAGAAACAAAACTCCAGTATCTCATCCATATCCAGGATTGGGTCAAAGTAGTTGTACTTCTTTTGCTCTGTTCTACCTTGGAGTGTTACCATCTTTATGACAGGAATGTCATGAGAATTGCACCGCCTCCTATGAACTCTTGACGCAGTGATACTTCTCTCCATCATTATTCATTCCTCGGTCCCGTGTTGTTGTAACCGGAATGCCGACGAGTGAACCATGATGTGTGAAATCAATACTCCTAGCAACTATGTTGCTTGGTAGTTATGGACATTATTATCATTCTTAGCATGTTGGTTATCGAATCATCATCCTAAGATTGATCGTGCTACCTAGTCCATATTTCCGGGTGCACTCATCGACCAATGAGTTAGGATTGTGACAATCCCTCGCTCCTTGATCATATCGTCTTGCCCTGAAAAGCAAGATTGTTCTCGAGCTTAATAACATATCGGTGGGTTGTGATTTTCCGAATATCTTCTCGGAAGTATTACCAGGTTGTTCCCTGATCGCTATGTTGAGTTCATGATCATGTTGGTTTTTCTTTAAACCATCCATTCTCCAAGAATCTGTGTTGGATACCCCTGAGCTAGTTGGTTAAGCCAAACAACAACTTGGAGAGTTGGAAGATAAAAGCTTGCCTAACTTAGTTCGTTCCAAAGAGATACTCTTGTGTAGTGTGTGTTGAAGAAAGATGATATCTTCATCGATTGGTCCCTGTGATCAGTTGTTGGACCTATTGTCTTATCAATCCTTTGATTTGAGTGTGGGCTATCATCAAATCAAGTTAGAACCAACGGTATTCATAATGTTGTCTTACTCGTGGTTGATTCCTCGAGCATACACCGTTACATCTTTTGGTCTGACCGATACTATCACCATGTTCACATAATGGTGGAAGTCCAGTGATATGGAAATTCCAATGAGTTGCTGTTGAGCCCATCAGCAGCATCTTGTTTCCTCCATGATTCATGTTGAACATCCAGCTAGTGTTGGAAACTTGTGTAAGCATTTTCTTCTTGCCCCGTTCATGAAGTATATGTTTGGATGAAAGAAGTGACTTCCTCTCATTCATGTGCATTCGATGCAAGTTGCCGCCGTGAATTTGAGAAAGTTAGTTTTCCTTCCTTTGGAATCGTCCCAAATCAGTCATGCACGTGCAAAGTATACTATGGTTTGGTAGATTAATTACCTCCACTCCATATGAATTCCATAGCACACCAAGCCACTGATTGACTTGTTCTAGGTAAAGAAGTCTAATTTAAGTGCACAAGACTTCGATATCCTCAATGATGGTTCCTCACCTGAACTTTGGTAGTGTTTTATTGTAACACTACTTTGTGGTCATGCTTATCTTGGACAACATGTTCACATGTGTGTAGCAGAACCAGCTCATGTTTTGGAGCTTGCTATCATAGTTCATCTCCCGAGAGTCTCGCAATGTTATCTCATCGACTTGTGTTGCAACCTTTTCTTTTCTGGACATGTTGTCTGAAAAATCTTGTTACCAGCCAGATCTGAATCTTAGGCAAATATGATGGCTGGAACATTTCCAAGATCTATGATGTAGGTCCCGACGAGGTTGATGTTCTGGCCGACACACCTAGCCGGAAGATCTATTATTGTAGTATCTTGAACGAGCAATTCGACCATTTTCTCCATGAGGATTTGGTATGACTTATTCCACAAGTTGTTCCTTATGGATTTTTGTTCTCCCGAAGTCAGACCTTTACTTGATGTTCCAGATACTGAATGATATTGGGTTAAGCTGGTACATCAAGGAGAACATTAGAAGTGGAGTGTTAAATGTCTCTTGGTCGATCATCCAGATTTTGTTTCCTTGGCATTGTCAAGGTAAAATCTGAGAAAGTGTTGTCTTCCTTTGCATTTGCATTATCTATCACTATTCATCATGGTAGTAAGATGTGTTGCCGGGATCTTGGCACAGATGTTGGTAAAACCTTGATGAATATGGAAATGCTCAAGTTCTTGAGAGCACGCTCAGTCACTAGGTTATATCCTTGGTATCAACTGGAATGTGCCTTCCGTTTACCGAGTTGTTCTATAACCGTAGTTTCCTTCCAAACTGAGTATGCCATCCTTTTGAATTCTTTCAAACGATCGATTGTGATTTGCCTTAGGCCGGTATAGAGAGTTTCAATGATCCTTGTATCAAAAGTAATTATTTTTGCCACTTAAGGGAATAAATCAACGAGCCACCTACTCTAAGGTGCCCCATTATGGAATCATGGCAATTTAGCTCCTCGCTACTTTGAACCACATCCACCATCCTTTTAAGTGTGGGATTGTTGCCTACCAAATTGAACCCTTGTCATCTGCTTGTTTCCATTGCTACTGATGTGTGTTTTGCATCTCAACTCGAGAGATATTGTTATGTCTCATTCCATGAGTTGATCGTTAGTTGTTCGATCTTCGAGAAGATGGATTCATATAGTCTCTCTTTCTGTCATTGTCATGTTGGATGAAGATCTCGAAAGCAAAGACGTCAAGATCAATTTGAAGCAATGAATCAACATCTTCAAGAAAGGCAATTGGATCATGAAGATCGTGTTAGATTGGTGTCCCCTCTGTCTTCTTACCTCACGTCTTGAATCTCGGGACGAGATTCTTGTTTAGTGGGGGCGAGTTGTCACAGCCCTAGAATTTCATTGCAATTAGTTTCATAAGCATCCATGCATCATGTCTATATTTGTTTGAAATTTGAAATGGGGATGACAAGCCCTAGCACTAAATGAAATGCAATTAGGATCAAAATAAAAATATTTTCAATGAACCCAAAATGCCCTTTAGAAAAGTTCATTATTTTTTATAAAGGTGAAAACCTCTGCCAAAAATGATGCCCATATTTTTAGGCCATTCTGGATTTTTGAATAACTCATATTGTATTTGAATTGGGGCATTTAAATACTATTAATATTTTTAAATGCTCCAATAATTCTGAAAATAGTTAAGGGCCTCTGTAATAATTCATTTAATGCCCACAATTATTTTCAGGATTTATTAAAATGATTTGGGTTATAAACTAAATCATAACAAAATAACATAAATAGAAAACAAAACAAAAATAAAAGAGAGAGAGAGAATACCTGGCCACTTACCCAGCCCAGCAGTGCGGCCCACTAGCCCAATTGCCAATAGTCATCTCCACGCGCCAGTCAGACGCCGAGCGCGTGCCCGACGCGCGCGCACGGCCGTGCTGCCACGCCACCTGCCTGCCTGCGTCCTCGGGACAGTGCAACGCCGCGGGTCTTCCTCCTCGGTGCCGTCCCGATCGATCTGGCCACTCATTCCTCCCT
>NC_041390.1:35676641-35700419 GCF_002162155.2 Triticum dicoccoides | reverse complement strand
CCCCCGCCTCATGTATCCATGGCCGAACCTCGCCAGAGCGCAGCTGTCGCCGCCGCTCGCCTTAGCCTCGGCCGTCGTCCACCCCTCGCCTCGCCGACCCGCACTGAAGAACCACAGCGTCGTCCTCGTCGTCTACGCAGAGCCACGCGACGCCTGCCGCCCTGCATCGCTGGCTACCTCGCTTTCTTCCTCCTCGGTTGCCGGAGATCGCGACCGCCGACCCGTCGACTCCAGAGCCTCCCCCGAGCCGCCGAGCTTCTCTTCGACTTTGTAGTGAGCCCCTCCGCCGTTCCCATCTACTCCCCGTATCGATTTCTCCCTCTAGCTAGCTTCGCCGTCGCGGCCAAGAGCTTTGCTCCGCTGGCCACGTAACCGCCACGGTCACAGTTGCTGCCGCCCGCGTTTGAGCGCGTGTCTATGCTCAGTGTGGTCCCAGGATCCCAGAACAAGCATCCGTTCATCCTCACGTCCATCATAGCTTCGTTTCCATCGAGGTCCGAACTCCAGCCGCCGCCGTGAGCTTGATTCCAGCGAACTTGGCTGACCTCAGCCCCTCCCTCTTGCGTAGATGGATGCGGCCGAGCACCCGCAATGCATAGATGCCCTCGGCCGCCGTTTTGGTCGACGAAGCGCGACACCCGCAGCTCTCCGCCACGTCTCGCCTCGCCGGTGTCAAGTCGCCGGCAGGTGTTGACCTAGTTGACCCGGGTTTGACCCCGCTAACCAGGGGGTTTGACCTCCCCTGTCTCGCTGACATGCGGGCCCAGCCCCTTAAATAACTTAGGTTAGATTTAAGTTAAACATTAATCAACCCAGATAGTTAGTTTAGCTACTAAGACGCGGGTCCCACTGGTCAGTTTGACCTGGGCCGTGCCAGTTGACTTGCTGACGTCACGATGACACAATGCTGACGTAGTTAATCGTTTTCTGGATTAAAAATAATCCAGGAAATTCCAGAAAATGCCCAAAACTTCTAAAAATCATAGAAAATTATCTATAACTCCAAATGAAATAATTTATATATGAAAAATTATCAGAAAAATCCAAAGAATCTGTTTATGGCGTTTTCATGCATGTTTGAGCAAGTTAACCTCACTGTTTAGGATGAAACATGATTAGGGCAAATTTCATAATAGGTTTGGAGTTGGAATTTGATATAGTTTTGAATTCCACTTCAATTAAAATGACTTTCTGTTGCATTAGCCCAAAACACATTCATATTGCCATGCCATAGCATGCATCATATTGTTGCATATTGCCATGTGTTGATTGTGTTCTTTCTCAGTTGCCGGTGTTTGTCCCCCCTCAGTAGACTTTGATCCAGCGATGAATTCGATGACACCGATGAAGAACTATACTATCTTCAGAAGTGACAGGCAAGTAAAACCCCCTTCTTCATTCTGATACAATCCCACTCTCTCGCTCCTGCTCTCTTTTACTGCATTAGGACAACAGCGATTCAACTGTTACGTGTTGCGGTAGTTGAACCCCTTTCCTCTGCATGACCTGTCATTGCCACAGTAAATAGATGAAACCCACTAGCATGAGTAGGAGTTGTTTGAGCCCTGATGTGCCTACTCATTCATGCTTGTTGTCATGCCTGCTACTGCTTAGAGTTGAGTCAGGTCTGATTCATCGGGAATGAATTGGAACGTGGTGAACATATCCTATCGTTGAGAGCTAAGTGTGTGAACACAATTTGGTAAAGGTAGCGGTGAGAGGCCATGTAGGAGTACATGGTGGGTTGTCTCATTGCAGCCATTCTCAGGAACTGAGTTCTGTGTCTGTGATCCATGAACAGTTACTACCACTCATTGGGATCCTTAATTCACCCTCTCGGCTTCTTAATCACCCTAGTACTCTGTCCAGGAGTTGCAACTAGTTTCTGGTGTTTGTAGGTTATGTGTTAGCGGCCGTGCATAGCGCTGACCCTAGGGGTGGGCTATGATGCGGTAGATACACCATGGTCGGGCATGCCGGGCGCCCGTTTGGTGTCTCGGAACCCTGTACACATCATTCGGGGCCGTATGTGGAAACCTCGGCCGGACTCCCTGCGGATGGAACCTGGATAGGCGATAAACCTGGACTAGAGACTTGAGTGTTTAGGTAGGTCGTGGCCGACACCCTCGTTGGGCTTCCGCTTGAAGGTTGCCGAGTACATGTCATGGAAACGACGGTAAGTGGTGGGAGCGTGTGTGAAGAAGTACACCCCTACAGGGCTATCATTATTTATTCGAATAGCCGGATTCCTCGGATATGGAAACTTGGACCCCTTGCATAGTTCATAGACAAGTGAAAGTGGATACTCTAAAAATCGCAAGATAAGCGTGAGTGCTATGGATGGCCTTCTCGTTGGGAGACGGAGCGGATCCATAGTGTTGTATTGATATGGTGAACATGTGGACTCGTGTGCGCCACCTCTAAAGAGTTGCTTGCAGTCGTAGTTTAGGATAGCCACCGAGTCAAAGCTGGCTTGCTACAGTTAAACTCCACCACCCCCTTTGTTGATACCGATGCATATGTAGATAGTTCTGATGTAAGTCTTGCTGGGTACATTGTACTCACGTTTTCCTATTTTATGTTTTTGCAGAGAGACGTCAGTCTCGCTAGTAGTTCCGCGTGGACTTCGACGTTTAGCTTGTTACCTCAGCTACGATCTTGTGCCCTCGGCAGGAACTAGTAGATAGTCAGGCTTCTCATCCTTTTTCATTTGTAGATGTCTGTACTCAAACATGTTAATCTTCCGCGTGTGCTTTGACTTGTATGCTCTGAATGTTGGGTCATGAGACCCATGTTTGTAATATCTCGCTCCTCGGAGCCTAGTGAATAAATACTTGAGTCGTAGAGTTATGTTGTGATGCCATGTTGTATTTACACATATCGAGCATATTGTGTGTATGGTTGAAATGCTTGGTATGTGTGGGATCCAACAACCTAGTTGTTTATCCTTGGTAGCCTCTCTTATGGGGAAATGTAGTCTTGTGCTTCCATGGGCCATAGTAGTCTGCTACAGCCTGGTTCACCGGAGTCCTGCTAGCCCAGCACTACTGCTCCGGAACACTTGACTGGCCGGCATGTGTTTCACTTTGTTCCTGTGTTCATCCCTTCGGGGAAATGTCACGCGGTGACATCCGGAGTCCTGCCTAGCCTGCTACAGCCCGGGTTACCGGAGTCCTGTTAGCCTAGTGCTACAGCCCGGATTCGCACGCTGCTGACCGACATGCTCGAAGTTGATTCATGTATGCCTGTCCCCATAAGTTAGTGCCACTATGGGTTCACGACTAGTCATGTCGGCCTGGGTTCTCTGTCATATGGATGCTAGTGACACTATCATATACGTGAGCCAAAAGGCGCAAACGGTCCCGGGCCATGGTAAGGCGACACCCGTGGGAATACCGTGCGTGAGGCCACAAAGTGATATGAGGTGTTACAGGCTAGATCGGTGTGACTTGGAATCGGGGTCCTGACATGGCTGGCCTGGCGGATATCCATAATAGTAGCTGGGGTCGTACTGCGATGCAGCAGCTATCGCCTGCTGAGCCGCAGCGTGGCGACGAGCGGCCTCCTCTCTTCTCTCGTACTCATCTGCCTCCTCTCTGGTAATAGTATATCCTCCTCTTACCTAATAATCAAAGAAGGCAGGAGCAGGGAGAGTAATACGGACAGCGCGGCTTCTGTCAAAGATTAGTCGATACTGGAGAGGTGATTCGTTCCTCTCGACAAACTGGTGGTGAACCATAGCATTAAAATCTAGATAAGCAGGAGGTAATTCAATATCATCTTCACGTATGGCTATACCAAGAAAATTAGCTATGCAGGTTGCATAAATTCCACCAAAGAAATCTCCATTAAGTCTATTAAGATGCAACCTACGTGCAACAATGGCTCCCAAATTATATGATTTATCTCCTAACACAGCACTCCTAAGAATACTAAGATCAGGGACACACATGTGGCATGCCCCATCTTTACCATTAATGCATCTACCTATGAAGAGAGCAAAATAATGTATAGCAGGAAAGTGAATGCTCCTTATGGTAGCTTGTGTAATATCTCTAGATTCCCCCACAGTTATTCTAGCAAGAAAATCTCTAAATTCAGATTTGCGAGGATCCCTTATACTACCCCATTGTGGAAGTTTGCAAGCAGTGGTAAAATCCTCTAAGTCCATAGTGTAAGATTTATCATAAAGATCAAACAGGACAGTTGGATAATTACGTGAAGTTGAAAATTCAAACCTCCTCACAAAGGTACTGGTGAGATAGTGATACTAGCTGCACTTCTCTTCCTCGAAGCTCACAAGATCAGCGTTATGCAAATATGCGTTAAATTCTTCCTTAATTCCCGCTCGATCCATGAAGTTCTTAAAAGGCCATTCACAAGGATGCACTGGAGCGTCTCTTGGTGGCTCTTCATCAGCATCACACATTGCAAGCCTAGGTCCTTGCTTCCTTGAAGAACCACCTTGGAACATTTTCCTAAGCATATTTATTCCTCTGAAAAATTCTGAAAATTTTTAGTAACTTCAAAATAAAAGTAAACCAAACTCAATAATATTGATAGCAACTACTCCTACAAATGCCTAGGGCCTATATCATGCATCAAAACTACTTTTGACCATATAAATTTGACATGCAAGCTCAAGAAAAGGGTCACCTAAGCAGCAAAAATTTGCAATGAATAAAGCACTAGAACAAAAACTAATGGTACCAATGGAGCAGTCACATACCAAGGAACAATCTCCCCCAAGCAGTTTTGTGAGAGGTGCTTTGAGCAAGGAGATCGAAAATGGCAGCAAAACGAGCTTGGACTCGGGTTTGAGCTGGTTATTCGTGTTTGTGGGAGTAAGATGAAGTGTATGGGTGAAAGAATAAGTGGAGGAGGGCCACCATGGGCCCACGAGGCAGGGGGCGCGCCCTAGAGGGGTGGGCGCGCCCTCCACCCTCGTGGGCAGGTGGTTGACCCCCCTGGTGTGTTCTCAGTTCCATAAATCCTCAAATATTCTAGAAAACATCATATTTAAATTTCAAGGCATTTGGAGAACTTTTATTTTCGAGGTATTTTTATATTGCACGGATAATCAGATAACAAACAGAAAAATATTTATTTTTATTTTATTTAATATAAATAACAGAAAGTAAAAGTGGGTTACAGAAGGTTGTGCCTTCTAGTTTCATCCATCTCATGATCATCAAAAGGAATCCACTAACAAGGTTGATCAAGTCTTGTTAACGAACTCATTCCGAATAACATGGAACTGGAGAAATTTTGAATAACACTATGTGACCTCAACAGGGATATGCACATCCCCAATAATAAGAATATCATATTTCTTCTTGACAGTAGTAAGAGGAAATTCAAAACCTCCAAATATAATCGATGGCATTTTTCCAATAGAGTTGATACTATGAAGTTGAGGTTGTTTCCTCGGAAAGTGTACCGTATGCTCATTACCATTAACATGAAAAGTGACATTGCCTTTAGTGCAATCAATAACAGCCCCTGCAGTATTCAAAAATGGTCTTCCAAGAATAATAGACATACTATCGTCCTCAGGAATATTAAGAATAACAAGGTCCGTTAAAATAGTAACGTTTGCAACTACAACAAGCACATCCTCACAAATACCGACAGGTATAGCAGTTGATTTATCATCCATTTGCAAAGATATTTCAGTAGGTGTCAACTTATTCAAATCAAGTCTATGATATAAAGAGAGAGGCATAACACTAACACCGGCTCCAAGATCACATAAAGCAGTTTTAACATAATTTCTTTTAATGGAGCATGGTATAGTTGGTACACCGGGATCTCCAAGTTTCTTTGGTATTTCACCCTTAAAAGTATAATTAGCAAGCATGGTGGAAATTTCAGCTTCCGGTATCTTCCTTTTATTTGTAATAATATCTTTCATATACTTAGCATAAGGATTGGTTTTGAGCATATCAGTTAATCGCATGTGCAAAAAGATAGGTCTAATCATTTCAGCAAAGCGCTCAAAATCCTCATCATCCTTTTTCTTGGATGGTACCTCCGCGTTCAACACACGTACAGCCCGGTGACGTCTCCCACGCCTTGATCCAGCAAGGAGAGAGGGAGAGGTTGAGGAAGACTCCATCCAACAGCAGCACAACGGCGTGGTGGTGGTGGAGGAGTGTGGCAATCCAGCAGGGCTTCGCCAAGCACCATGGGAGAGGAGGAGTAGGGAGAGAGGTAGGGTTGTGCCAGAACTTCGTGTATAGCTCCCATGCGCCTCCCCACTATATATAGGGGTGGAGGGGCTGATTTCTTGCCCTCCAAGTCCATTGGGGCGTTGGCCAAGGTGGGAGGAAAGAAATCTCATTATTTCCTTCCCCACCGATTGTTATCCCCCCTTTTTAGGGATCTTGATCTTATCCCTTCGGGATATGATCTTATTCCTTCTAAGGGGGGATCTTGGTGCGCCTTGACCAGGGGTGTGGGGCCTTGCCCCCACTACCCACGTCCATGTGGGTCCCCCCATGCAGGTGGGCCCCACTCCGGAACCTTCTAGAACCTTCCCGGTACAATACCGAAAAATCCCGAACATTTTCCGGTGGCCAAAATAGGACTTCCCATATATAAATCTTTACCTCCGGACCATTCCGGAACTCCTCGTGACGTCCAGGATCTCATCCGGGACTCCGAACAACATTCGGTAACCACATACAAACTTCCTTTATAACCCTAGCGTCATCGAACCTTAAGTGTGTAGACCCTACGGGTTCGGGAGACATGTAGACATGACCGAGACGTTCTCCGGTCAATAACCAACAGCGGGATCTGGATACCCATGATGGCTCCCACATGTTCCACGATGATCTCATCGGATGAACCACGATGTCAAGGACTTAATCAATCCCGTATTCAATTCCCTTTGTCTATCGGTATGTTACTTGCCCGAGATTCAATCGTCGGTATCCAATACCTTGTTCAATCTCATTACCGGCAAGTCACTTTACTCGTTCCGTAACACATCATCCCGTGATCAACTCCTTGGTCACATTGCGCATATGATGATGTCCTACCGAGTGGGCCCAGAGATACCTCTCCGTTATACACGGAGTGACAAATCCCAGTCTCGATCCACATAAAACAATAGATACTTTCGGAGATACCTGTAGTGCACCTTTATAGTCACCCAGTTACGTTGTGACGTTTGATACACCCAAAGCACTCCTACGGTATCCAGGAGTTACACGCTCTCATGGTCGAAGGAAGAGATACTTGACATTGGCAAAGCTCTAGCAAATGAACTACACGATCTTTTGTGCTAGTCTTAGGATTGGGTCTTGTCCATCACATCATTCTCCTAATGATGTGATCCCGTTATCAACGACATCCAATGTCCATAGCCAGGAAACCATGACTATCTGTTGATCACAACGAGCTAGTCAACTAGAGGCTCACTAGGGACATATTGTGGTCTATGTATTCACACGTGTATTACGATTTCCGGATAATACAGTTATAGCATGAATAAAAGACAATTATCATGAACAAGGAAATATAATAATAATACTTTTATTATTGCCTGTAGGGCATATTTCCAACAGTCTCCCACTTGCACTAGAGTCAATAATCTAGTTCACATTGCCATGTGATTAACACTCACAGGTCACATCGCCATGTGACTAATACCCAAGAGTTTACTAGAGTCAGTAGTCTAGTTCACATCACTATGTGATTAACACTCAATGAGTTTTATGTTTGATCATGTTGCTTGTGAGAGAGGTTTTAGTCAACGGGTCTGAACCTTTCAGATCCGTGTGTGCTTTACAAATCTCTATGTCATCTCCTAGATGCAGCTACCACGCTCTATTTGGAGCTATTCCAAACAACTGTTCTACTTGGAGCTATTCTAAATTATTGCTCCATTATATGTATCCGGTCTCTCTACACAGAGCTATCCGGATAGGTGTCAAGCTTGCATCGTCATAACCTTTACGACGAACTCTTTTACCACCTCCATAATCGAGAAAATTCCTTAGTCCACTAGTTACTAAGGATAACTTTGACCGCTGTCCTGTGAGCCATTCTTGGATCACTCTTGTACCCCTTGACTGACTCATGGCAAGGCACACTTCAGGTGCGGTACACAGCATAGCATACTGAAGAGCCTACGTCTTAAGCATAGGGGACGACCTTCGTCCTTTCTCTCTATTCTGCCGTGGTCGAGCTTTAAGTCTTAACTTCATACCTTACAACTCAGGCAAGAACTCCTTCTTTGACTGGTCCATCTTGAACACCTTCAAGATCATGTCAAGGTATGTGCTCATTTGAAAGTATTATTAAGCATTTTGATCTATCCTTATAGATCTTGATGCTCAATGTTCAAGTAGCTTAATCCAGGCTTTCCATTGAAAAACACTTTCAAAATAACCCTATATGCTTTCCAGAAATTCTACGTCATTTCTGATCAACAATATGTCAACAACATATACTCATCAGAAATTCTGTAGTGCTCCCACTCACTTCTTTGGAAATACAAGTTTCTCATAAACTTTGTACAAACCCAAAAATTTTGATCATCATCAAAGCATACATTCCAACTCCGAGATGCTCACTCCAGTCCTTAGAAGGATTGCTGGAGCTTTGCATACTTATTAGCATCTTTCGGGATTGACAAAACCTTCCGGTTGTATCACATACAACCTTTCCTCATTAAAATCGTCGAGGAAACAATGTTTTGACATCCTATCTACAAGATTTCATAAATAATGCAGTAATCGCTAATATAATTCCAACAGACTCTTAGCATCGCTACGAATGAGAAAATCTCATCGTAGTCAACTCCTTGAACTTGTCGGAAAACATCTTAACGACAAGTCGAGCTTTCTTAATGGTGACATTTACCATCATTGTCCGTCTTCCTTTTGAAATCCATCTGTACTCATTAGCCTTACGACCATCAAGCCGTTCTGCCAAAGTCTACACTTTGTTTTCATACATGGATCCTCTCTCGGATTTTATGGCCTCAAGCCATTTATCGGAATCCGGGCCCACCATTGCTTCTCCATAGCTCGTAGGTTCATTGTTGTCTAGCAACATGACCTTCAAGACAGGATTACGTACCACTCTGAAGTAGTATGCATCCTTGTCATCCTACGAGGTTTGGGAGTGACTTGATCCGAAGTTTCATGATCAATATCATAAGCTTCCATTTCAATTGGTGTAGGTGCCACAGGAACAACTCCCTGTGCCCTGTCACACACTAGTTGAAGAGACGGTTCAATAACCTCATCAAGTCTCCACCATCCTCCCACTCAATTCTTTCGAGAGAAACTTTTCCTCGAGAAAGGACCCGATTCTAGAAACAATCCATATTGCTTTCGGATCTGAATTAGGAGGTATACCCAACTGTTTTGGGTTTCCTATGAAGATGCATTTTATCCGCTTTGGGTTCGAGCTTATCAACCTGAAACTTTTTCATATAAGCGTCGCAGCCCCAAACTTTTAAGAAACGACAACTTAAGTTTCTCTAAACCATAATTCATACGGTGTCATCTCATCAGAATTACGTGGTGCCCTATTTAAAGTGAATGTGGTTGTCTCTAATGCCTAACCCATGAACGATAGTGGTAATTCGATAAGAGACATCATGGTACGCACCATATCCAATAGGGTGCAACTATGATGTTCGGACACACCATCACATTATGGTGTTCCAGGCGGTATTAATTGCGAAACAATTTCCACAATGTCTTAATTGTGTGCCAAAAATCGTAACTCAGATATTCATCTCTATGATCATATCATAGACATTTTATCCTCTTGTCACAATGATCTGCTACTTCACTCTGAAATTACTTGAACCATTCAATAATTCAGACTTGTGTTTCATCAAGTAAATATACTCAACATTTACTCGAATCATCTGTGAAGTAAGAACATAATGATATTCACTGCATGCCTCAGCACTCATTCGACTGCACACATCAAAACGTGTTACTTCCAACAAGTTGCTATCTTGTTCCATTTTACTAAGACCGAGGATTTCAGTCATCTTGCCCATGTGGTATGATTTGCATGTCTCAAGTGATTCAAGATCAAGTGAGTTCAAACGGTCCATTTGCATGGAGTTTCTTCATGCATATACACCAATAGACATGGTTCGCATGTCTCAAACTTTTCAAAAACGAGTGAGTCCAAAGATCCATCAACATGGAGCTTCTTCATGCGTTTTATACCGATATGACTTACGTGGCAGTGCCACAAGTAGGTGGTACTATCATTACTATCTTTTGGCATGAACATGTGTATCACTACGATCGAGATTCAATAAACCATTCATTTTAGGTGCAAGACCATTCAAGGTATTATTCAAATAAACAGAGTAACCATTATTCTCCTTAAATGAATAACCGTATTGCGATAGACATAATCCAATCATGTCTATGCTCAACGCAAACACCAATCTCGATGGTAGAGGGAGCGTGCGATGCTTGATCATATCAACATTGGAAACACTTCCAACACATATCGTCAGCTCACCTTTAGCTAATCTCCGTTTATTCCGTAGCCTTTATTTCGAGTTACTAACACTTAGCAACCGAACCGGTATCTAATACTCTGGTGCTACTAGGAATACTAGTAAAGTACACATTATAACATAATGTATATCCAATATACTTCTATCGACCTTGCCAGCCTTCTCATCTACCAAGTATCTAGGGTAATTCTGCTCCAGTGGTTGTTCCCCTTATTACTGAAGCACTTAGTCTCGGGTTTGGGTTCAACCTTGGGTTTCTTCACTAGAGCAGCAGCTGATTTGCCGTTTCATGAAGTATCCCTTCTAGCCCTTGCCCTTCTTGAAACTAGTGGTTTCACCAACCATCAACAATTGATGCTCCTTCTTGATTTCTACTTTCGCGGTGTCAAACATCGTGACTACCTCAAGGATCATCATATCTATCCCTGATATGTTATAGTTCATCACAAAGCTCTAGCAGCTTGGTGGCAATGACTTTGGAGAAACATCACTATCTCATATGGAAGATCAACTCCCACTCGATTCAAGTGATTGTTGCACTCAGACAATCTGAGCACAAGCTCAACGATTGAGCTTTTCTCCGTTAGTTTGCAGGCTAAGAAAATCGTCGGAGGTCTTATACCTCTTGACGTGGGCACGAGCCTGAAATCCCAATTTCAGCCCTCGAAACATCTCATATGTTCCGCGACATTTCGAAAACGTCTTTGGTGCCTCAACTCTAAACCGTTTAATTGAACTATCACGTAGTTATCAAAACGTGTATGTCCGATGTTCGCAACATCGACAAACGACGTTGGGGTTCAGCACACTGAGCGGTGCATTAAGGACATAAGCTTTCTACTGATCGCATAATCGCTACTATCAACTTTCAACTATATTTTCTCTAGGAACATATCTAAACAGTGGAACTAAAGCGCGAGCTTACGACATAATTTGCAAAAGGTCTTTTGACTATGTTCAGGATAATTAAGTTCATCTTATGAACTCCCACTTAGATAGACATCCCTCTGGTCATCTAAGTGATCACATGATCCGAGTCAACTAGGCCGTGTCCGATCATCACGTGAGACGGACTAGTCATCATCGGTGAACATCTTCATGTTGATCGTATCTACCATACGACTCATGCTCGACCTTTCGGTCTCCGTGTTCCGAGGCCATGTCTGCACATGCTAGGCTCGTCAAGTTAACCCTAAGTGTTTTTGCTATGTAAAACTGTCTTACACCCGTTGTATGTGAACGTAAGAATCCATCACACCCGATCATCACGTGGTGCTTAGAAGCGACGAACTGTAGCAACGGTGCACAGTTAGGGGAGAACACTTCTTGAAATTTTGTAAGGGATCATCTTATTTACTACCGTCGTCCTAAGTAAACAAGATGCATAAACATAATAAACATCACATGCAATTATATAGTTGTGACATGATATGGCCAATATCATATAGCTCCATTGATCTCCATCTTCGGGGCTCCATGATCATCTTGTCACCGGCTTGACACCATGATCTCCATCATCATGATCTCCATCATCGTGTCTTCATGAAGTTGTCACGCCAACGACTACTTCTACTTCTATGGCTAACGCGTTTAGCAATAAAGTAAAGTAAGTTACATGGCGTTCTTCAATGACACGCAGGTCATACAATAAATAAAGACAACTCCTATGGCTCCTGCTGGTTGTCATACTCATCGACATGCAAGTCGTGAATCCTATTACAAGAACATGATCAATCTCATACATCACATATCATTCATCACATTCTTCTTGGCCATATCACATCACATAGCATACCCTGCAAAAACAAGTTAGACGTCCTCTAATTGTTGTTGCATGTTTTACGTGGCTGCTATGGGTTTCTAGCAAGAACGTTTCTTACCTACGCAAGACCACAACGTGATATGCCAATTGCTATTTACCCTTCATAAGGACCCTTTTCATCGAATCCGTTCCGACTAAAGTGGGAGAGACTGGCACCCGCTAGCCACCTTATGCACCAAGTGCATGTCAATCGGTGGAACCTGTCTCACGTAAGAGTACGTGTAAGGTCAGTCCGGGCCGCTTCATCCCACAATACCGTCGAAACAAGATTGGACTAGTAACGGTAAGCATATTGAACAGCATCAACGCCCACAACTACTTTGTGTTCTACTCGTGCAAAGGATCTATGCAATAGACCTAGCTCATGATGCCACTGTTGGGGAACGTAGCAGAAATTCAAAATTTTCCTACGTCTCACCAAGATCTATCTATGGAGAGACCAGCAACGAGTAGAAAGAGAGTGCATCTACATACCCTTGTAGATCACTAAGCGGAAGCGTTCAAGTGAACGGGGTTGATGGAGTCGTACTTGTTGTGATTTAAATCACCGATGATCCTAGTGCCGAACGGACGGCACCTCCGCGTTCAACACACGTACAGCCCGGTGACGTCTCCCACGCCTTGATCCAGCAAGGAGAGAGGGAGAGGTTGAGGAAGACTCCATCCAACAGCAGCACAACGGCGTGGTGGTGGTGGAGGAGCGTGGCAATCCAGCAGGGCTTCGCCAAGCACCATGGGAGAGGAGGAGTAGGGAGAGAGGTAGGGCTGTGCCAGAACTTCGTGTATAGCTCCCATGCGCCTCCCCACTATATATAGGGGTGGAGGGGATGATTTCTTGCCCTCCAAGTCCATTGGGGCGTTGGCCAAGGTGGGAGGAAAGAAATCTCATTATTTCCTTCCCCACCGATTGTTATCCCCCCTTTTTAGGGATCTTGATCTTATCCCTTCGGGATATGATCTTATTCCTTCTAAGGGGGGATCTTGGTGCGCCTTGACCAGGGGTGTGGGGCCTTGCCCCCACTACCCACGTCCATGTGGGTCCCCCCATGCAGGTGGGCCCCACTCCGGAACCTTCTAGAACCTTCCCGGTACAATACCGAAAAATCCCGAACATTTTCCGGTGGCCAAAATAGGACTTCCCATATATAAATCTTTACCTCCGGACCATTCCGGAACTCCTCGTGACGTCCGGGATCTCATCCGAGACTCCGAACAACATTCGGTAACCACATACAAACTTCCTTTATAACCCTAGCGTCATCGAACCTTAAGTGTGTAGACCCTACGGGTTCGGGAGACATGTAGACATGACCGAGACGTTCTCCGGTCAATAACCAACAGCGGGATCTGGATACCCATGATGGCTCCCACATGTTCCACGATGATCTCATTGGATGAACCACGATGTCAAGGACTTAATCAATCCCGTATTCAATTCCCTTTGTCTATCGGTATGTTACTTGCCCGAGATTCAATCATCGGTATCCAATACCTTGTTCAATCTCATTACCGGCAAGTCACTTTACTCGTTCCGTAACACATCATCCCGTGATCAACTCCTTGGTCACATTGCGCATATGATGATGTCCTACCGAGTGGGCCCAGAGATACCTCTCCGTTTACACGGAGTGACAAATCCCAGTCTCGATCCACATAAAACAATAGATACTTTCGGAGATACCTGTAGTGCACCTTTATAGTCACCCAGTTACGTTGTGACGTTTGATACACCCAAAGCACTCCTACGGTATCCAGGAGTTACACGCTCTCATGGTCGAAGGAAGAGATACTTGACATTGGCAAAGCTCTAGCAAATGAACTACACGATCTTTTGTGCTAGTCTTAGGATTGGGTCTTGTCCATCACATCATTCTCCTAATGATGTGATCCCGTTATCAACGACATCGAATGTCCATAGCCAGGAAACCATGACTATCTGTTGATCACAACGAGCTAGTCAACTAGAGGCTCACTAGGGACATATTGTGGTCTATGTATTCACACGTGTATTACGATTTCCGGATAATACAGTTATAGCATGAATAAAAGACAATTATCATGAACAAGGAAATATAATAATAATACTTTTATTATTGCCTCTAGGGCATATTTCCAACACCAGGATCAAGAGAATTAAACCATATCTTAGCATCACCCTTTAATGAGAACGGAAATGTTTTAAGGATGTAAAAGTAACGAGTTCTCTCATCTTTAGTAAACAGGGTAGCTATATCATTTAATTTAGTAAGATGTGCCACAACAGTTTCAGATTCATAACCATGAAAAGGATCAGATTCAACCAAAGTAACTATATCAGGATCAACAGAGAATTCATAATCCTTATCAGTAACAAAGATAGGTGAAGTAGCAAAAGCAGGGTCAGGTTTCATTCTAGGGACATTTACATCTATGCCCTTAACTCGAACCCACTACTCAGTTTTGCCCCTAATTTTTAGGTATGCTCAGTTTTGCCCCTCCGCCGTTAGTTTCACTTATAGAAATGCCCTTCTTTGTCGTTACCGTCCGGTCAAAGGTCTTTAACCGTCCTGAAAAAATAGCAAAAAAATATAAAAAAATGAAACTTTGTGGGATCGAAGATACTCATGTCTGCAAGGTGTGTACAAATTTTCATGTCATTCGGACACCCTGGGAGCTCGTGGCAAAGGAAAACATAATTTGTGTACGCATGTGAACCGTAAATTCAAAAAATAGAAAAAAAATTCAAAAAATATGAAATTTCGTGGAACTGAAGATACTCAGGTGCCCAAGGTGTGTGCACATTTTTGTTGTGTTTGGACATCGTAGGAGCTCGTGGAGAAAAAAAACAAATTTTAGGTGAAAAAAACTTTGAAAAAATGCATTATTTTGTTTTTTTTTCTCTAGAGCGCCTCGTACGTCATTTCATCACCAAAACTTGCAAGCACCTTGTGCACTCAAGCCTCTTTGACGCCAAATAAATTCAATTTTTTCTGAATTTTTTTGCTATTTTTTTGAATTTATTGTTCATAGGAATAAATTATTTTTGTTTTCCATTGCCACAAGCTCCCGGAGAGTCCAACCAACACAAAAATTTGCACACGCCTTGCGGACATGACTATCTTCGATCCCACAAAGTTTCATATTTTTTTGATTTTTTTTGCTATTTTTTCTGGATGGTCAAAGTACATTGACCGGACGGTAACGGCGCAAAAGGGCGTTTCTATAAGTGAGACTAACGGCGGAGGGGCAAAACTGAGCATACCTAAAAATTAGGGGCAAAACTGAGTAGTGGGTTCGACTCAGGAGCAGAACTGGAATTGGCCCTTCATTCTAGCATTTAAAGATTGCTTATTCCATTTAGCTAATAATCTTTTGAGTTCAGTTCTATTTTCGCACACTAAAATAGCTAAAGAAGCTTCTTGATCAAAGACATAACCCTTAGGAATAACAAGTGATTCTTCATCATCACTTTCATCAGTATCATCAGATTCAATATTTTCAATCTCTCTAGCTCTAGCAAGTTGTTCATCAAGAAAATCACTAAGTGGCATAGTAGTATCAGGCATAGAGGTAGTTTCATCATAAGTATCATGCATAGCAGAAGTGGCATCATCAATAACATGCGACATATCAGAACGAATAGCAGAAGCAGGTGTAGGTGTCGCAAACTTACTCATAACAGAAGGTGAATCAAGTGCAGAGCTAGATGGCAGTTCCTTACCTCCCCTCGTAGTTGAGGGATAGATCTTGGTTTTTGGATCTCTCAATTTCTTCATAATGATAAGCAGATATATATCCCAAGTGACTCAAAGAATAAAGCTATGCTCCCCGGCAACGGCGCCAGAAAATAGTCTTGATAACCCACAGGTATAGGGGATCGCAACAGTTTTCGAAGATAGAGTATTCAACCCAAATTTATTAATTCGACACAAGGGGAGCCAAAGAATACACTCAAGTATTAGCAGATGAGTTGTCAATTCAACCACACCTGGAAACTTAATATCTATAGCAAAGTGTTTAGTAGCAAAGTAATATGATAGTAGTGATAACGGTAGCAAAAGGTAATAGTAGTAAAAGTAATGTTTTTGGTATTTTGTAGTGATGATAGCAATAGCAACGGGAAAGTAAATAAGCGAAGAACAATATATGGAAAGCTCGTAGGAAATGGATCAGTGATGGAGAATTATGTCGGATGCGGTTCATCATGTAACAGTCATAACCTAGGGTGACATAGAACTAGCTCCAGTTAATTGATATAATGTAGGCATGTATTCCGAATATAGTCATATGTGCTTATGGAAAAGAACTTGCATTATATCTTTTGTCCTACCCTCCCGTGGCAGCAGGGTCCTTACAGAAACTAAGGGATATTAAGGCCTCCTTTTAATAGAGAACCAGAACAAAGCATTAACACATAGTGAATACATGAACTCCTCAAACTACGGTCATCACCGGTAAGTATCCCGATTATTGTCACTTCGGGGTTAACGGATCATAACACATAATAGGTGACTATAGACTTGCAACATAGGATCAAGAACACTCATGTATTGATGAAAACATAATAAGTTTAGATCTGAAATCATGGCACTCGGGCCCTAGTGACAAGCATTAAGCATAGCAAAGTCATAGCAACATCAATCTCATAACATAGTGGATACTAGGGATCAAACCCTAACAAAACTAACTCGATTACATGATAGATCCCATCCAACCCATCACCGTCCAGCAAGCCTACGATGGAATTACTCACGCACGGCGGTGAGCATCATGAAATTGATGATGGAGGATGGTTGATGATGACGATGGCGACGGATTCCCCTCTCTGGAGCCCCGAACGGACTCCAGATCAGCCTTCCCGAGAGGTTTTAGGGCTTGGCAGTGGCTCCGCATTGTAAAACGCGATGATTTTTTCTCTCTGATTTTTTTCTCCCCGAAACTCAATATATGGAGGTGGAGTTGGAGTCGGAGAGGCAACAGGGGGCCCACGAGGTAGGGGCGCGCCCCCCACCCTCGTGGAGAGACGGTGGGCCCCCTGGCCTTTATCTTTGGCAGGTATTTTTCTTATTTTCTAAAAAGTGGCTCCGTGAAGTTTCAGGTCATTCCGAGAACGTTTGCTCCTGCACATAAATAACACCATGGTAATTCTGCTAAAAACAGCGTCAGTCCGGGTTAGTTCCATTCAAATCATGCAAGTTAGAGTCCAAAACAAGGGCAAAAGTGTTTGGAAAAGTAGATACGTTGGAGACGTATCAAGTATCCACTATGTTCTGAGATTGATGTTGCTATGACTTTGCTATGCTTAATGCTTGTCACTAGGGCCCGAGTGCCATGATTTCAGATCTGAACCTATTATGTTTTCATCAATATATGAGAGTTCTAGATCCTATCTTGCAAGTCTATAGTCACATATTATGTGTTATGATCCGTTAACCCCGAAGTGACAATAATCGGGATACTTACCGGTGATGACTGTAGTTTGAGGAGTTCATGTATTCACTATGTGTTAATGCTTTGTTCCGGTACTCTATTAAAAGGAGGCCTTAATATCCCTTAGTTTCCAGTAGGACCTTGCTGCCACGGGAGGGTAGGACAAAAGATGGCATGCAAGTTCTTTTCCATAAGCACGTATGACTATATTCGGAATACATGCCTACATTACATTGATGAATTGGAGCTAGTTCTGTGTCACCCTAGTTTATGACTGTTACATGATGAACCGCATCCCGCATAATTCTCTATCACCGATCCATTGCCTACAAGCTTTCCATATATTGTTCTTCGCTTATTTACTTTTCCGTTGCTATTGTTATCATCACTACAAAACACCAAAAATATTACTTTTGCTACTGTTACCTTTTATCACCGTTACCGCTACTATCATATTACTTTGCTACTAAACACTTTGCTGCAGATACTAAGTTTCTAGGTGTGGTTGAATTGACAACTCAGCTGCTAATACTTGAGAATATTCTTTGGCTCCCCTTGTGTCGAATCAATAAATTTGGGTTGAATACTCTATCCTCGAAAACTGTTGCGATCCCCTATACTTGTGGGTTGTCAAACACTCTTCCCCTCTTGTTGCTATGCATCAGCTAGATAGATCTTGCATGTGCGTAAGAAATTTTTTGAAATTACTGTGTTCCCCAACACCGACTGCCTAAATAACGCTATGACCGACACATGCGTTAAGAATCACGGAGATCCCACACATTCTTTCTCCCTCAATGAAGAGGTACCCTACCCCCTCGTCTGGGATTCAAGGACGCTACACCTGTTGGGCGAAGGAGTCATTCACCCTAGACCTAGGAAATGTGTTGTCTTAGGTTACCAAGGCAGAACAATTGCATGTGACTGCCTCACTGCGACGGGCGAACCTCGACAACACAACGTTGTTGCCCGCTGATGACCAAGCCAAAAGAGGATAAGTTGCATGGTAAACATATTGAAACCAAAGGAACATAAAGCTCAGGAGGACGACAAGCATCCAGACCAAGTGTTGCAGGCACTAGGAAGGCTTAGGGACTTGATGAATCGCAGCAATGCTGATGTCGGGGAGGGGATCCCACGTAGAATCGAGGGTGACGAACTACCACACAATAGGACGACACCCACAGGCGAGCACCAAACAGAGTATAGTAGACCAGAACTCGTCGGCTCAACACCAAAGCCGCCTCTCAAACAAAGTTGGCACCTATCACACACATGCTAGACGACGCCCCTAGGGAGGTCACGACGCCACCGCTCAATCCGAATGGGATTGTAGGTTTTCACCTTGGATCGAGGGGGTAGAGGAAACCTCGGCGGTGCCTCCTATGAGGAGGACAACACCAGTGAGGGTTGCCACCATAGTGATCGGCCAAGCCAAACAGGGACCTCTCTTGGTCTCGATACTCATACCACCTTAGCCCGTCATACAACTCAACTGGTGACCAACGACCATTAGTGCCAACGACTAGATTTGTCGGGAAGTGAGCCAAAGGGGAAGATGTGGCACTGACCTTTGAATCGGATGCCAGAGGTGACGTCCCTGCAGCCCACGGACCACACACCGGACTGGGTGCCGCCTCGCCGGACCGCATCAATAAACGCCCTTGCCGCTCAGACAATGTCGCCTCTCCACTCATGGTTCTTGCCTTGGTACCCATAGTCCCTTCACCCGAGCAAGGGAGCAGCCGAGACCTCACCGCAACCATCATCGGCGGCCACGCAGATTATCCTAGTGTCTGCCTCCGGCGGTGGCGAGGAGAAGTGGGAAAGGGAAGCGGTACCCTAGTTACCCTCGGATCGCCCACATGGATTTTTCTTTTTTTTTCAAGACCTCCACAAATCTCATTTCATCACGAAAATTGGCATGCATGTGAAATACACATCAATTTTGTTGCAAAAAACAGTTTTTTAAAAAAAATACATATTTTCCGATTTTACTGTAGCAAAGGGTGCACGTGAGCTTGAGCTCACATACTCCATGTCCATGATAGGCTATTTTCTCCTGTTGAATGTCCTTATTTCTGCCAGGCAGTGCTCATGAATGATAAAAGAATCGAGAAAATAAATTGATCCTCTGTTTAAATAGCACTCCAACCATTCTCCACATTCACATGTGCGTTCCTCATGGTCCATGCGCTGAGCTGTGGCACCCTGACCGTGGCACTTCCATTGTTGAAGGCATACATGTGGGCCTTGCCGACACCAGCAAGCACCGCTGGATAAGCTCTGGACGTGATGCAAACCCTACCACCACCACCGAAGCTCTCCACCGCCGACCGATCAATCTGCAAGGCAGCATCCATCCATCCATTTTCAACTCTGACATATAGGAAGTGAATAAAAGGAGAAATGGCAGAGCCTCCTTAGCTTACCAGAGTTCTAAGAGATATATTCCTCTCCTTTGCAAGATCAAGTTCAAAGAAGCCTCCATAGGCTGGTGTGTACGGTGATGGTCTGATGGAAGACCTGTGCAAAGAAAAGAAAAACTTTCAATTTAGTTTTCAGACTTTTATGGAGAAGACTAAGCAAAACTGAGGCAAAAAACAGAGAGAGAAGTGCATATTTTAACCCTGAACTTTTGCCCTAGTCTAATTTACAACCCCGAACTCCAATACCATCTTACAACCCCCAACTCTCAAAACCGGCTAGGATTCAACCCTCCCCTCTGTGTTGACCGGTTTTGACCTGGTTGACCAGTTTTGACCAGTCAACAGATCCAGTCAGCATGCCACGTCGGCAAAAATGCAAAATTTCCAAGGAAAAAAATCTGTAAAATCGAAGAAAATCTAGGAAAAGAAAAAAGAAATCAAATTTCCAAAAAACAGGGAAAATAAAAAAATGAATTTCCAAAAGAACAATAATTTCTAGAAAAGACCCAAAAACTCAAATTCCCGAAAAAATTATTTCCAGAAAAAATAAAAAAACATTTTTTTATTTTCCCTAGCTTTTTTCGCAAACAATTTTTTCGGAATTTTGATTTTTAAATATTTTTTCCTGATCTTACAGATTTTTATTTACCTTTTCTTGAAATTTTGGAAAAAAATCTGACGTGGCATGCTGATTGGACCCGTTGACTAGTCAAAACTGGTCACCCCAGGTCAAAACCGGTTAACAGGGAGGGGAGGGTTGAATTCTGACCGGTTTTAAGACTTGGGGGTTGTAATTTAGACGGTATTGAAGTTCGGGATTGTAAATTAGACTAGGGCAAGAGTTTGGGGTTGAAATATGCACTTCTCTCAAAAACAGAAGCAATTACCTTCTTAGATCAGAGCACATGAGTATCATGTACTTTCGCTGTGATTTGTAGACTCTGAAGTGCACGCCAGTGTGCTCATCCATGTTGTTTGAGGCCAGAATAACAAGTCCAAATGGCCCTATACCACCATGAACCGATGCTTCACAGCAATGCTTCTCTGGGTCCAAAAGCCAGGAAGGATCAAAAGGTTCGGCGGCATCAATGGACATCGGCTCAAAATATATCTCCACATCAGCCTGTTTCAAGAAAACTTGTGTCTGATTAGCTATAATTGCTCTGAAAAATACACGACACACCAAAGCTTCGGAATATATACCTATCCTTCTCCTGAAAAATGCACTATACAAATAATTAGTAATTATCAGAAGGCCCTACAGTTCTTACTGGCTTGACACTTCTCGAAATAACATAAATTCTCCTGAAGACCAAGTAAGCTGTGCAAAGGAAACTACCTGAAAAGTGTCAACTCCATTGATCTCAAACAAATCTCCCTTGTTGAGCTCAAGTCCTTGATGGTTGATTTCATTTGTTCGAAGGGACTCAATCTCATCAACTGGCCATTGCAGCAACTGCTTGCCATTGTCGTCTAACCAAATCATCCTGGGGATTGTCTAAACATAATAAAAACTGAGCTTAAATATGTTACATTGATTTGCTAAATAAATTAGATCATTATTCCAATATGATATGAAGCACAGCCAATTAGGGCGAATTTGCTTACATGGATTCCTGCCCAACCTTTTGCAACATCATCTGAACGACAATCTGCCTCCTGAGACCAACCCCATATGATCCTCCTGCCCTTTTTCAAGTCAAAGAATGACTTTGAAGCATAGAAATTGCCATAATCAATCCTCAGCCATAGCCGACAGTCATCTACGATAGTATCAGGCACAAAGGCATCACGTTTGAGATCATAAACCCCAATCAAGTACTTGTCAAAGTAACCCACGCTCATTTTGAGGGCATACTTGGCGCCTCTTGGGACCGCTACGGACATGTCCAGTCCACTGTTATAGCCTGGCAATACCGCAAAGAAATCCGGGCACTCCCACATATTGGACAAATTATGAGAATACAGTGGGTGATCAACTCTTGTCCAACTCAGAAAGTCTTCACTCTTGTACAAAAGTGCAGCGGTGTAGCTGTACAGCTGAGCACCAACTGCTATCCTCCACAGTCCATCTGGTCCGATCCAACCGGTCGTCGGATCCCTGAAGCAGCTTCTGTTCAAACCCGGTACTACCGGTTGGATCACTGGGTTATTGCCTGCTTTGGTCCATTCTCTCAGGTACGGGTCAGAAAGGTTCCTGGGAAGCAAAAGGTTTTGGACCTGACAGTTGTCTATGCTGACACCGGTGTATAGGATGACCGGTTGACCACCAGACAAAATTGTGGCTGAACCGGTCCAGCAGCCATCTATGTCACTCGGGTTATCCGGTTCTATCACGGGTTCAAGCTGGATCCAGTTGACAAGGTCTGTCGAAACCGAATGGCCCCAAGCTATGTCACCCCAACACCAGAGGGCGCAGTGGGGGTTATACTGGTAGAAATTATGGTAGATGCCTTTGTAGTACATTAGTCCTGAAATATTTATAAAGGAAGTATAATTGTTAGAATACTGCAACTCCTCCTTTTTATTTAGAGGTGTTTGCGCTGAGATATTCATACCACATGGATCTTTTGTGTCATCGTAGATTCCGGAGGATCGCCAATCCATCGGATATTTGGAAAAAAGTGAGAGAATGTCAATTTCATGCAACAGATATAGAATGATCCATGTGGCCAGTTATGGAAGGGAAAAGCATCCTACTTTGCCTAACTGAATTTGGTCTGACCAAAAGTAACACTAACGGTGGAGCAAATATGGACAATATGCAAGTGGCATAAATCTTGGCGAGAAGGTACATATCACTATTTCTGCCATGAATACTTCCATTTTATTTTGCGCGAGCATCTATGGCTATCATCATCTTATGGCAGTATTACTCAAAATCTAACTGCAGCATTCAGCAAGAAATTTGCACAAGCAATGAGCTGGCCACCAAACTTTTCCATCGTCTCTATTCATTTTTGACACAAAAATGGCAGTTCTGTAATGATAGTACTGCCAAAACTATTATGTACTTTAACAAGCATATTATTTAATATTGGCACACAAAATTAAGATTGAGTAGTGTGTTCAACTTGGCTTCTCCATGTGGGCAAGCCACTAAACAATGAGGTCACATGCTTTTTCATGGACCAAGAACAAGAAAAAGCACACGAAAGCAGAGTGGCATACACCAACAGATGATCCAGAAAGCAGAGATGAATGAAACCTAAAGGAAATAAATAGAGAGGAAACCAAACCAGAGACATGATCACATGAACATACCATTGATCCAATTCCTGGGAGGCTGGAAGTGGTAGGCAGTCCTGTACCTCGTGCTGACAATATAGGGGACCTCTGGAGACAGTGGACAGAAGGAGACCTCTGGAGACTGTGGGCAGAGGGAGCATCTCCCTCCACTCCCATTGCTGCTGCTGTTGGAGAAGAAGAGGTTGGATACAGAGGAGGAGAGGAAGAAGAGGGCAGGGAGGAGGACGAAGGCCCAAGGTAGCGCCATGGCGGCACAAGGAATGAGAGATTGAGGAGAAGGAATCAAAGATTTTATGGGGGTGTATTGTGACATGTGAAGGCGTTGTCGCTTAAGAAGCTGATTAGTGTTAGGGGTGACA
>NC_041390.1:35671514-35676411 GCF_002162155.2 Triticum dicoccoides | reverse complement strand
GAGTGTGGACAGTCTGGACAGAGGAGGAATCTCCCTCTTTGCTTCTGCAGAGGAAGAGGCTGCAGGAGGAGGAGGGGGGCAGCGGCACCTGCGTGGGCTCAATGTATTCGTCGACATGCTGGAATAGGCGGTGCCGGTTTAGAGAGGAGATGGAGGAAATGCCGTGGTAGAGAATGAGCACCGAGGCGGCTGTGGTGCGCGTGGGCGGCACGGGGGCATACAACGCCCGGTCGGCTGGACTTAGCGCCAGTGGCGGAGCCAGGATTGGCTGACGCCCCAGGCGAGAAACTAATGGTCAAAAAACACCTAAAAACCCAACTTTAAGGCATACAAAAGTCACACTATATTGCATAACTAACCAAATCCCAAACATAATATTCAATGGCAGTATTTGTTCAATGACGGTTCAACTAATAAAGTAAAACATATCAAAAATAATATATAGCATAAATAAATGATACAAAAGATGGTACCAAATCAAATGATTTATCGATCTGAGCTTACCATGAGTACATCTTCAATAGTAGAAGAAGGTAAACCTTCAATGATTTGAAATGCAAATCAGCACATCTTCAATAGATATAATCTGTGGAACGTTATCAATTTTTTGAGTTAAAGGACCTGTTCCTGTGGATCCCGCGATTTGAACTAGAAAAAAAACATCATTGTCTTGTTTCTCTTATTCATCTTCATTTTGTCTTCCTGTAAAATTACATGCAAAAAAAAATTACTGAATCGGTTTCAACATTTACAAAACTGCAGAATTACAATACAAGACTAAGGGAAGGAAACAACATTGAATTTCATTCGAGGTATCAAACAGTGGCATTTGCTAGCGGGATTGAGATGAGCTGTTATTGCTCCTCTCCTCGAGACCTGGACTGGACGAACAGGGCGATCGTCGCCTCGCCGGGGCTGCAAAGGAAGCCGTCAACCAAGATTCGAAGAAGGAGAAGAAGGGGAGGACTGGACTGCCCTCTGCCGCATGGGGCTGGCCAGCTGGGCATGGCGAACGAATAATGGGTCGACCGCGGCGGGGCACGGCTGCCGGCGGCGAGCGTGCGGCGGCAGGCAGGCGGCAGCCCAGGCAGGGTAGGGTTCTTTTCTTTCTCGTCAGACTGCTCGCGCAGGCGCAGCCGCACGGTCGCACTGCTTCTCCTTTTTTTGGATCATTGTGTATTATTGGGCTGAGTCTCAGGTCCAGCTAGGATTAGAAGTGGGCTGCGCCCCAGGCCGAATTCCTTTTTCTAGATATGGGGCTGGGCAGACTCGAGAATAAAAGATATAGGGCTGGGAAAGTTTCTAACGGCTCAGGCCATTGACTGGGCCCAGCTCCACCGTTGCTTAAAAAAATAAAAGCTCCACCGTTGCTTAGCGCCATAGCCGTGGTTGAAGGCCATGCCGTACCGCGTTGGCAGAATGGAGCCGAGGCGAAGCACCATGAGCGGCACCGCATGCCTGGCGGCGAGCGCGTCAAGAGCTTTGGCAGCCCGGAGTGGGGAGACTGGCCTGAAGATGTTCGACGGAATGCCACACTAAGGTATTCCCACTTGACCCGGCATATCGCAAAGTACATTATCATAAAAAAAAAAATCTATATTTGTATCTATACCTAATATCGACCTAATAATAATAAAAAGACTACTGCTTCTGTTCGTCCGCCTTAAAACTATCTCCAAAGTTGACAGAAATTATCCACTATACCACCTATAAAATGGAGAAACAGTCCGCTCCACTACATGGGCCTTTTTTGGGTTTATATATTGTGTGATCCCTAACTTAAAAACAAACACAACCAGCCCACTAACTAGCAAGGTCCTTACTCCACCACCCAGAAGACATGATTTCGACCGCAGCCCCTCTTCCTTTTCTTTTTCACTTCTCCTTTTTTACAATTCAAATACTTCTTAAAATATTTATATCTTTTAAACCCTAACTTCAAATCTAACAAGTTATATATGAAATCACTCAGAAAGATATATAGATTTTCGAATATGCTATTATCTTGCATGTTACTCATTTCTAGAATAAAGCTTACGATGAAACCTTAATTACTTCTCTATATAGGGTATTTTGGAAATGCCTATTACATATGTATCCTATCCCATTTAACTTGAGTAGATATGATAGTTTAATGCTCTCATAAAAGATAGTATTGGCATTATAAGGGGTGTTGATTCATACTAGCTACCATATGCTAAAGGTTACAATAGGTACATAGTCATCCGATTTCCTATATATGATGATACACACTAAACTGTTTGCAACCTTTTATCTAAACAAGTGGCTTAATGTTGATCTCCAATTTTATTTATTTTTTTGAAATTGTGCCCATAAAGAGTTTTGGAAACACCTTGAGTACACTTCAAAAATCATCCAATCATTACAATTTTGCACAACACCACTTATTAAGATTTCAAGCGATTTGCTATATCATTCAGTGTGTATAAGGGGTGATTTTTCTTCTCCCATTGCAATGCACGGGCATGTTTGCTAGTAATAATAAAGGGGTTATTGATTGTTGCGGAACGTCACAGAAATTATCACAAAAATTGTAAAATATCACCCACCAATGCCACCTATAGGTGATAAAAGAAGTTTCACACATGGGCATACCTGTCTGGGTTGTCCCATGCAGTAGGGACCTCTTATACTGTGTTTTGCGGGTTGGGAGAAAACGCAGCGTGCCAGTTTGGGCCGGCCCATGTTTGCGCGGCCTGTCTTTTAAATTTTGTTTTTTATTATTATTTTTCCCGTTTTCGTTTTTTCTTATTTTAAATAATTTTGGACTTCAAAAAGTTCCCAAAATTCAAAAAATGAGAATTTTGAAATAAAATATTTAATAAATCATAAAATGTGTGGATTGAAAAAATGTTTACAATTTTATAAAAAAAATGTTTTTATTCGAATTTTAAAAAAACTTTGAAAACAAATGTTCGGGAAATGAAAAAAATCATGATTTTTTAAAAAGTTTGTGTATTAAATAATGTCAATGAAACTGAAAAAAACCGCAAATTCACAAAATGTTCATGAATGGAAAATTATCATAAAAATCCAAAAATTGTTCGTGACTTAAAATAGTTTATTCTCTCATAAAATGTTCGCTGATTCAAAGAATGATCATGCATTTAAAAAAATGTTCGTTAAATCAAAAAAATACTCATGAATTTCAAAAATTGTTCCACCAATTTCCAAAACTATGTTCGTCCATTCTAGAAATGTTCATTGATTCAAGAAAATTGTTAAAAGATTGTTCACAATTTAAAAAAATGTTTGCAAACATTATTAAATGTCCATGAATTCAAAAATGTTCTGGATTTTAGAAAATGTTTGAAAAATTGTAAAAGTGTTCATGAATTTAAAAAATGTTCACGATTTCAAATATGTTCAGGTGTTTCAAAAAAATTTATGATTTCATGAGATTGAGCGTGATAGTGTATCTCGGTGATGCTGCACAATGTGATCATGAGTTCATGACCATTGGAGATGATGATTTTTTTTCTCCCGTTGCAACGCACGGGCCCTAGTTTAGAATGAAGATCCAAGAGCCCGGCTTTACATTAACAGATCCATCAATTGATCAAGATTACAACCAACAAGAATGCCATCAAAAGAGAGCAAGGAAAAAAGAAAAGCCAAGAACCGAAAGATACAAGGATATAATAAAACAACTTACAACACAACCCACTCAACAAGCACTCAAACTGAAAGTAATGAAGCTTCGCTTGAAGAAGGGGTAGCCCTTTGCACTTGGTCACCGAAACAAAAGACAAATACACCACAAAAGGAGCAGCCAACCACGTAAAGAACGCTACAACCGACGCATCATTAAGGACCGTGGAGATCCTCCACCTTCTTTCTCCCTCACTGAAGAGGGACCCTACCCCCTCGTCTGGGCTTCAAGGACGCCACACCGTCGGCGAAGGAGTCGTTCACCACTAGACCTACGAAATGTGTTGTCTTGAGGCCACCAAGGCAGATCAACTACATGTGACCCCCTTGCCACAGCGACCAGGCGTCGACAGCTACAATGTTGTCGCTCGCCCATGACCAAACCAGAAGAGGATAAGCTGCAGGGGAAACATACTGAAACCAAAGGAACAGATAGTTCAAGGAAAATGGCAAGCATCCGAGCAAGTGTTACAGCCATTAAGAAGGCTCGGAGACTTGATGAACCACCGCGATGCTGATGTTGAGGAAGGGATCCCATGCAGGATCGAGGGTGGCGAACCACCACGCAATAGGAGGACGTCCACGGGCGAGCACTAAAACAAAGTATAGCAGATCAGAACTCGACGTCTCGACACCAAAGCTGCCTCTCAAACAAAGTCGGCACCTTTCACACATAGCACTCACATGCACCCCCATGATAGACGCCACCCCCTACCCCAGGGGGGTCATGACACCACTGCCTTATGCGAATGGGATTGCATGCTTTCACCTAGGATCAAAGGAGGAAGGGAACCTCGGCGATGCCTCATAGGAGGAGCGCAACTCCTTCGGGCGTTGCGACCATCGTGGTCAGCCAAGCCAAGCAGGAACCTCTTTTGGCCTCGATACTCATACCACCTAGTCTGTCATACAACCCAACCGGTGAGGCGGTGACCAGCAACTGATTTGCCGGGAAGTGAGCCAGAGAGGAAGGTGAGGCGTCGACCATTAAATCTGATGCCAAAGACCACCGCCATAGCCCATGAACCATCCACCACTCGGCGGCGCCTCGCCAGCCTGCATCAATAGACACCCTTGGCGCTCAAACAATGTCGCCTCTCCACCCGAGGATGCCACCTCGGCACCCAATGTCCCTCCACCCGAGCAAGGAAATAGCAGAGACATCACCACCACCCTCATCGGCGGCCGCACAGGCAATCTCAGTGGCTGCCTCCGACGGTGACGA
>NC_041390.1:35616966-35671280 GCF_002162155.2 Triticum dicoccoides | reverse complement strand
GTGGGGACGATGCGAGAGCCAGACATTTTTTCCATTGAACTTCTCACCATAAATAGAGCCAGTGTACTTTTTGCAACAAGAAAGACAAGTCAGCAGGACATCTCAACACCGTGAAGGGGCATATGACATGTTTGCTCACCGAGTCTTTTAACCACTTTAAAACGTTTCAAGAGATTCATATGTGTGACTGAAGTACTCATCCCGTGAATTTCAGGACTAGTGTGCGTTTCTTTAAAAATTGATACAGGTAACTGAGATGGGAAGGGCATACTAAGTAGTAACTAGTACAATATATGAATACTAGAGATCAAAGAAATGATAGGCTATTTTTTCCTGCTGAATGTCCTTATTTCTGCCAGGCAATGCTCATGAATGACAGTAAAAGAATCGAGAAAATCAATTTGATCCTCTCTTTTAAATAGCACTCCAACCCTTCTCCACATTCACTTGTGCCTTCCTCATGGTCCATGCGCTGAGCTGTGGCACCCTGACCGTGGCACTTCCATTGTTGAAAGCGTAAATGTGGGCCCTGCCGACGTCGGCGAGCACCGCCGGATAAACTCTGGATGTGATGCAAACCCTGCCACCACCGCCGAAGCTCTCCACCGCCGACCGGTCAATCTGCAAGGCAGCATCCATCCATCCATTTTCAGTTCTGACATGTAGGAGATGAATAGCAGGAGAAATGGCAGAGCCTCCCAGCTCAGCTTACCAGAGTTCTGAGTGATATCTTCCTTTCCTTTTCAAGATCAAGTTCAAAGAAGCCTCCATAGGCTGGTTTCTCCAGATCTGGTCTCAGGGAAGACCTGTGCAAACAAAAGAAGATATTTCAATTTAGTTTTCAGACGTTTATGGAGAAGACTAACCAAAATTAAGGCAAAAGACATAATCACTGACCTTCTTAGATCAGAGCACATGAGTACCATGTACTTTTCCTCTGACTTGTAGACTCTGAAATACACCTCAGTGTGCTCGTCCATGTTGTCGGAGGCCAGAATGACAAGTCCAAATGGACCTATACCACCAGGAACTGATGCACCCGCTTCCCCACAATGCTTCTCGGGGTCCAAAAGCCAGGAAGGATCAAAAGGATCGGCGTCATCGATGGACGCCAGCTCAAAACCTATCTCTACATCAGCCTGTTTCAAGAAAATGTGTGCCTAATTAGCTACAGCTTCTCTGAAAAATACAAAACACACCAAAGCTTAAGTATGTATGCCTATCTTTTTGTTGCCAAAAATGTACTACCTCTGTAACTACTAAATATAAGTTGTCTTATATTTAGTTACAGAGGTAGTATGATCCAATATCCATATTTAGTTATTATCAGAAGACCCTACAGCTTTTACTGGCATAACACTTTTTTGAAGTAAAAAAAGGGTTCTACGGAAGACCAAGTAAGCATGTCTGTGAAAAGGAAACTACCTGAAAAGCGTCAACTTCCTTGATCTCAAATAGATCTCCCTTGTTGAGCTCTATTCCTTGATGGCTGATTTCATTTGTTCGAAGGGACTCAATCTCCTCAACTGGCCATTGTAACAACTGCTTGCCATCGTCGGCTAACCAAATGGTCCTGGGGATTGTCTAAATGTAATAAAAACTGAGGTTAAAAATGCTACAGTCATTTACTAAATCAGTTAAATCATTATTTCAACATGAAGCACGGCCAATTAGGGGGAGATTTTCTTACATGGAGTCCTGCCCAACCTTTTTCAAGGTCATCTGAAGGACTATCTGTCTCCCTAGACCAACCCCATATGATCCTCCTGTTCTTGTTCGAGTCAAAGAATGATTTTGAAGCATAGAAAGTGCCATAATCTATTCTCAGCCACAGCCGACGGTCATCTACGACATTATCTGGCACAAAGGCATCACGTTGGAGATCATACACCCCGATCATGTACTTGTCAACTGAATCCACGCTCATTTTGAGGGCATGCTTGGCGCCTTGTGGAATCGCTGCGGACAGATCCAGTCCAGCGTTATTGCCCGGCAATACCGCAAAGAAATCCGGACACTCCCACATATTGGATCCATTATGTGAATACAGTGGGTGATCAACTTTTGTCCAGTTCAGAAAGTCTTCACTCTTGTACAAAAGTGCAGCACTGTAGCCGTTCAGCTCACCACCAACTGCCATCCTCCACAGTCCGTCCGGTCCAATCCAACCGGTTGTCGGATCCCTGAACTCGATCGAGTTCATCCCTGGTTCGTCCGGTCGGAGCACCGGGTTATTGGCTGCTTTGATCCATTCCCTCAGGTATGGGTCAGACCGGTTTTTGGGAAACGCGATGTTTTGTGCCTGATGTTGATCTTTGTCGCCACCAGTGTATATGATGACTGGTTTACCACCTGGCAGAATGGTGACCGAGCCGGTCCAGCAACCGTCTATGTCACTTGGGGTATCCCGCACTAGCGCGGGTTCAAGCCCGATCCAGTTGACGAGGTCTGTTGAAACCGAATGGCCCCAAACTATGTCACCAAAAATGGGGCCGTTCAGGTTGTACTGGTAGAATTCATGGTAGAAGCCATTGAAGTACATTGGTCCTGAAAGTTGTATAAAGGCAGTATGAGTTGTAGAATGCTTCAATTTCTTCTCCTTTTTATTTAGAAGTTTCTGTGCCTGAGATATTCATACCAGATGGATCTTTTGTATTGTCGTAGATTTCACCAATCCATCAGATGTTTGAAAAAGGTAAGAGAACGTCAGTGACTTGCAACAGATGCACAATTAATAGGATATGGACCAAAGATAATCTAGATTCCAAAACAGGCCAGTACTTCATTACTTCTGTATGGGTATATAACAGACATGCCCAATATTTTTCCAACACATAATTTAGGGTGTTGTAGTTTGGCCTGGTATGGACGATAAAAGCGACATGCCTAACTGAACGCTTTCTGACCAAAAACAGCACTAACAGTGGAGCAAATGTGGACATTTTCAGGTGGCATGCACCTTGGTGAGAAGGTACACTATCTATGAAAGTAATTCAATGAATAATCCTGTTTTGTGCAAGCATCAAAATAATATGTGGCTATCATCATATTATGGCAGGACCACTCAAAATCTAACTGCAGCGCCCTTACACTGAGCACCTACTGTTTGCAGCATTCAGCAACAGACCTGAACAAGCAATGAGCTGGCTACCGACCCTATCCCTTGTCTAATTATTTTTTACATAAAAACAGTTTTGCAACGATGCTGCTGCCAAGAATATACTACATATTTTTACACGTGGAATATTAGTACACAAAATTAAGATCAGCTACTAGATTTGACTTAGCTTCTCCAGCAGGGGAAGACATAACAGTTGAGATCACTTGCTTTTTTTAGACCAAGAAGAAGAAAAGCACACCCAATCATAGAGGCTCTCTGATTGGCCTTGCCACAAACAGGAATCAACAGGTCAGTGCTTCCCTTGTGTCGTACTATATGAGTATAACAGATCTGTTTAGTTTGCCTAACTGAATGCTTTCTGATCAAAAGTAACACTGACAGTGGAGCAAACATGGACATTTTCAGACAACGCTACCATTGAAATGTCATACACCTTGGTGACAAGGCGCATACTAGCACTTCCTCTGGCAATAATTCACCATATTTGCGATGGATGCTTCTGTGTTGCCTAACTGAATGATTTCTGACCAAAAGTAAAGACACTAACAGTGGAGCAAACACGGACAGTTTCAGACAATACCAGCATGGAAGTGGCATACACTTTGGTGAGAAGGTACATAACACTTGCTCTGAAATTAGTTCACCATTTCTGCAATGGATACTACTCCCTCCGTTCCAAATTACTCGTTCCAAATTTGAACTAAAACCATGACGAGTAATTTGGAATGGAGGGAGTACTTGTGTTTTGCTCAAGCATCTGCAGAGTATGCCTATACTCAAAATCTATCTGCAGCGCCCTCACACCGAGCATCATTCAGCAACGACCGACTTGCAGAAGCAATGAGGTAGCTAGCCACCAACCCTTTCAGCCGCCTAAAACTTTTTGTTGACACAAGAATATGCACTACATATTTTAACACGTGGAGCATAAGTTTTAATATACTGGCAGGCAAAATTAAGATCGGGTACTGCCCAAGTTGGGAGAAAAGAAACAGTAACCAATCTGATCGCCTGCTTTCTCTTGGACCACGAACAAGAAAAGCACACCAGATCAGAGGGGCTCCCCGATTGGCCCTTGCCACGAACAAAGAGTCAACAGACGGCCCAAAGCAGAGAGGAAGCTTACAAAGGAAAAGAAATCACAGAGCAAGCTCAAAAGGGGGGGAAATTCAGAGAGGAAATCAGCGTATACCGTTCATCCAGTTCTTGGCGGGCTGGAAGTGGAAGGCGGTCTTGTACATGGTGCTGACAGCAGGAGATGGGTCCTGGTCCTTGGGAGCCTGCGCGCAGAGGAACAAGGATCTGCCTCCCCCATCGCCGCCGCAGAGGGGGCCGGATATATAGGTGGGGAAGAAGAGGCTGGTCATGTAGGAGCCGAAGACGAGCACCGGGAGGAGGAAGGCCCAAGCTTGGGCCATGGCGGCAGACGGGGGGAGAGAGGAGGGGAGAGGGAGTGAGGTAGGAGGCGATAAGAGGCAAGCGGGTGCGATGTGAGACGGGGAGGCTTTGTTTAAGGAGGGGTCTGGTTAGGTGAGCGGAGGCGTGCCGTCGTCACGCTTTGGCTCATCAGTCTCTTTCCTTCGCGGATATTTTCCTTCCTCCCCCGGAGCTCCGGAGACTGTAGATCCGCCGCTCCTGTGGAAGAAGATGAGGAGGAGGAGGAGGAAGACGGCCCGAGGTTTGGGCCTTGGGGACAGAAGGATGCAAAGGATCGGATGTATAGTGGGGATTACTGTACTGTTTTTCTGCGATGGATGTATGGGGATCTGTGGTGAGACGCGGAGGCTTTATCAAATTTGTTAAATTCCATTTGTTTTATTAGGTGACAGCGGTCGGCATGTCATGACAATGGCTGCTAAACAGTCCCTCTCGCAGATACTCCCTCCGTCCGAAAATAGTTGTCATCAAAAAGAATAAAAGGGAATGTATCTAGATGTATTTTAGTTCTAGATACATCTCTTTTCATCCATTTTGGTGACAACTATTTTCGGACGGAGGGAGTATATTCTGGTTAGATTGGGCATGGTTTTTTTATGCCCACTTGCTCTCCATTTTACACTCTGGTCCTTTTGCTCTGTGGCAACATCATGATCTGTGAATTAACAGTCCTTCTCACATACAGGAAGTTCCAAATTTAAGATCCAGGAATTAAAAACGAGAGCTCAAAATTTAGTAGCAGTATGGAATTTTAAGAATTGCACATTTTACATGAACTGGTTTTTTCTTTAGATGGTGAATTGGCGCATGCTTGTTTCGTGATTGATACATCAACGGTCTCGACACCTAGTAAATGAAATTAAGTACTTTTTACTAGTGTCATTTACTTTTTTTTCTCGGGAAGCTAAGATAGATCAAATAAATATCATTAGATCTATCATCGAATATATTTTCATATTTTATTCACTTATATAGATTAATGTTTTTCCAAAATAAAGTAGCTCAAACTTCATGAAATTTGACTTAAGACAATGCTAATATGTTAAGTAAAAGAAAAAGAAAAAAAAGTTGTGCCGATCTTCAACTAGGCAACACGAGCTGAAGTTATATTTACTGTAGTTAGTGTCGTAGGGTCCGTCAGCCTGGATGTACCATTTAATATGTACTCTCTCCGTTCCGAATTATTTGTCACGGGTATGGATGTATCTATATGTATTTTAGTTCTAAATACATCAATTTCTGCGACGAGTAACTTGGAACGGAGGGAGTAGTAATAAATAACATATACGTCATACTAAAAACAAATACAGCATCCACTTTTTTTTGCGGGGAAATACAACATCCATTTTGTAGTCTTGTTTGACAATGTTCAGATTTCCAAACATCATAAAAGCGAAAAAAACATTTGCAAACATCATAAAAGCAAAACAAAAACATTTGCAAACATCATGTGGGGTACAAGTGTCACTAGCCTCCCCCACCCCCATGAATATGATCCCCTCTAATTATCTGCTATATGTATGGCAAAAATATATAAAAGTGCGACATTAAATGCTACTACCTCTGTGGCTCCGTCCAGGTTTATTGGTCCCATCGTGTTTTGTGCCAAATCTTGACTAGAGATTTAACTAACAAAAGATTAATGCATGTCATAAAAAATTATATCGTTTAATTCATATTTGAACATAGTTTCTGATGATATGTTCTTATGACATGTATTAACATATTATTAGTTAAATTTAAGGTCAAAATTTGGCACATAATACAAAGGGGACTAATAAACCATGTCGGAGGTAGTAATTAACTTCAACAACATTGATCACTTTGATTTGTCTACTGATGGAGTTGCTTCTCTCTATTTGTTTAAATGCCGTCCGAATCTAAATCACAATGTTCATATGTCTTGCTTTCTCTAAGACAAAATAAACTTTTTATTTTATTTTTATTGCACTGAAGTAAACCTTTTAATGATGCCCGGCCTACAAAATTCCAAAGTGCAGTGAGTTCAAAACGGAAACGAAACAGAAAAGGCCATCATAGGGTCATTGGCCGACGGAGCACACTCAAAACAGGTAAAGGCCATCATGGCGCAGAGAGAGAGAGAGAGAGAGAGAGAGAGAGAGAGAGAGAGAGCGAGAGAGAGAGAGAGGGGTACGAAAAGGGCTTGCAGAGGCAAAGCTCCATTGAGCTCTTTATTTTTTTCAGCAAAAAAAAAACCTTTTCCACATCTCGAAAAAATCTGAAAAAAAGTTTAAATATTTTTTTGAAGAATATCCATATGCATTTGCAGAATTTTTTTTGACATTTTTTGAAAGATTTAAATATATTTAAAATTTTGTTTGCAAAACGAGCTCCATGGAGTAAGAAGTATATAGCTTAATATTTTTTAGTATAAAATTGGTCAAATTTCATGAGGTTTGACCTATGGACAATGCCAATATGCAAAGTAAGAAGTTTGACTATAGACAAGGCCAATATTATTTTAGCATTGTACAAAAAATAAATACAATATCCATTTTGTAGTCTTTATGTTTGACAATGCTCAGATTTTGCAAACATCATGTGGGGTACAACTGTACAAGGGCCACTAGCATCCCCCACCCCCATGAATATGCTCCTCTCTAATTATCTGCCATATACGAGTATGTGGCAAAAAAATACTTCCTCCAATTCAAGAAAAGTGCAACACTAAATGCTAATTAGCTCCGACAAGATTGACCACCTTGATTTGTCCACAGTTGGATTTGCGTCTCCTTTATTTTTTTGCGGGGGGTCCCTATCTTTTTTAATGCAGTCCGAATCTAAATTACACTTTCCGTTTGTCTTGCTTTGTTTAAGACAAAACAAAGCAAACCTTCTTTTTCTTTTTGCACTGAAGAAAACCTTTTGTTGATGCCCGGTCTAGAACAGACCAAAGTGGAGCGAGTTCAAAACGGAAAAGAATAAGTGATGGGGTCACTGGCTGACGAAGCACACTCAAAACAGGTAAAGGCCATCATGGGCACAGAGGGACAGAGAAAGGCACAACAGAGCTTAGCTCAGATCACAACTAGCCTCAAACTTTGACGAGGAGTATGGACCGACGGAGCTTGATCAAATGATCGACGTGCATGGATTTTTGGTATCAACATTTGTTATTTATGTGCGGCATTGATTTGTATGAGCAACACGCATGGATTTGAGAGTCCGAATTTTTGATATATGGATACGGGGCATAAAATATGAGGGGGCAAAGGGTGCTGTATGGGTGACTGGATTTGCCAAGTCGGCTGTAGATGCTCTGATCATGAAAATGGTTTCTGACCGGCCTAACGACAGCATGACATTCTGTGCGTACTGTGGCGACCACTTGAGTGGTCGTTGCAGATCACTCCAAAGCACGCAGCTGTACAGGCTCACCAGCACGAGCCTTCGGCTGGTGGTACCATTTGCCGTTCTTCAGCAAGTCGCTTCGCTACTACAGTACTACTAGTACTCCCTCTGTATTAATTATATTTTGATACAGGGCGAGTAGTGTACAATACTTGTCTGCTCTGGAGTCTAGTTACTGTTTGAGCCAGAAACACGCGTCTAGTGTAGTGTAGTGTAGGTGCTTGCTGCGACTGCGAGGAGACAACACGGCCCGTGCTTGTTTGTTTCGACCGCGCCGTTTGCCGACCTGCGTCTGCTCATTTTGACAGATCGTAGTAAACTAATTCACCGCGCGATCCATTCTGTCTGGGTGTGTTCGTTTGGAATAAAATGAATGAATCAAACGGCCCAGCGTGCGAGAGCAAAACGAACTTTTGTTATTTTTTGTTCATTTTTAATTCATTCTTGGTCCAAACTTGTGCCGTTTTGGGGGTGAAACGGACAGCATGCGGACGGGCGGGACACGCGCTTGTCCTCCCCTAGCCCGTCTGTCGGTGGCACCCCAAACCCTCCCACGTCCCGCCGCCCCCTGTCTTCCTCGTCAATGGCCGACGCCCAGCCGAATTTCGGCGGCCTGGACGTCGACCCGCCCGGAAAGGTGAAGAAGAAGGCGGCCAAGGCGCCAAGAAAGCCGCGATTAGAGTGCACGCCGGAGGAGCTCGCCAAGTTGGACTCGGAATCGGCGAAGAGGAGGAATCGGAGGGTGATCGTCAAGGGCAATGCCGCCGCGGCCAAGTTCGCCACCGAGCGCGATGCGATAGAGGCCGTGCAGCGCAAGGCCGAGGTCGAGGAGAAGGAGGCCATCGTCAACAAAGCGCGCGCCCTCCTCATGCTTGGCATTTGTTGTCTGGCGGGTTTCTCTGCAGCGGCCGTTGGCCCGGCGAGCACAGGCTCGTCGGTCGCCAGGCCTCCGCACTGCCAGTCGCCGACGTCACAGACCACGCCGATGTCGTCCGGCTTTCCCCCGCCAAGGCACGACGGCCAGACCCGTTTCTCGAGGTCGCCGAACGTTGGCGTGATCGCTCCGTCCACCCCGCGCCCCTCGGCCGTCTTCGACCTCAACGTCACGCTGGGGGCCCAGCGGCGGCCGGCCGACCTTCCGTCGAGATGCAAAGAAAGCAAGCACGACCACCGTTTACGGGTACCATGCCGTCCCCCCGTGTCTTGTTCGACGGAATGCCAACACCAACGCCAACGGTCGATGACCCCTTCTACAACCAGTTCGTGGAGGGTGTGATCTACGAGGGTGGGCATGGCCGTGCCTACGATCCTGACGAGACCCAAAGTCGGGATGGCCGCACTCAGTACGTTGTCGATGAAGAGGCCGACGACCGTGCTGACTACGACCATGGTGACTCGTGGCATGAAGACGATGACATCTATTGCGAAGGTGATGGTGATGAAGAAGAAGGCAATGACATTGATATTATTGACGAGCCATTGTTCATCGACGAGTTCACCCAAAGAGCGGAAGCACAAAAGAGGAGGAAGAGCATTCACACGGGTTCATATTCACAAGAGGAGGACAAGTTGATTTGCCAATGTTGGATAGATATTAGCCAAGATCCGACGACCGGCGCGCAACAAAAGGGCCTTGTTTTTTGGACGAGAGTCCACAAAACATTTCAGGAAAGGAAGATGTTTGAGCCCTATCAAATTACGAGCAACCGTGGCATCACCTCGATTCAAAAGAGGTGGTTGTTCATCCAGCAAGAGTGCAACAAGTATTGCGCCGCACTTGAGAGCGTTGAAGTACGGGCCGTGAGTGGTCTCGGCGTTGGGGACATGGTATGTTCTCCTCATCCTAGTTCTTTCGTTGCTATGGCCATGAGACTTCTATGTTTGCATGTTCAATTGTTGTTGATCATGTGATGTAGGCATTTCAATATTTGAAAGCATTCAAGGCCCGTCACAATGACAAGCCATTCATTCTTACGCATTGCTGGATGATCATCAAAAATTGCCCTAAGTTCAAGGATCAATACCGTGAACTTCAAAGGAAGAGAGGCAAGAAGACAGCCAAATTGGCCGGAGGTGGAGATGGCGAGGCGTTGAAGAGGCCGACGGGCAAGACCAACTCCAAGATGGACGACATACGTGATGCCTCATTCATGGCCTTGCATGAGACTTTGCATGGCATGTTGTCTCAAAAGGATATGAGGGACGAGAAAAAGCGGCAAAGCAAGGACGAGCAAATGAAGCAATACCTAGAGCTTCAAAGGAAGAAGCTTGAGATGGAGAAGGCGGCCAAGAAGAGAAAGATTGACATGAAGGAGGCGTCCCGGCAAAGGTAGCTCGACATCGAGGCCGCCAATGTCAAGGCCAGGCAGAGGCAGCTCAACACTACTAGAAAAACCCCTACTAATGGCGCACCTAATTTGGCCATTAATGGCGCATCAGTGGTGCGCCATTACTAGCACGCCATTAGTAATTTTTACTAATGGCGCACCACTGGTGCGCCATTAGTATCTGGTATACTAATGGCGCACCACTGGTGCGCCATTAGTATAGGCCAGGGTGCGCCATTAGTATGCCTCCCAGGGGCCATGTATACCCAGGTGCTTTGGCATACTAATGGCGTACTACAATGGGATGCGCCATTAGTGACCGCGGCATACTAATGGCGCACTGTCCAGTGATGCGCCATTAGTATGCTTTGTCATACTAATGGCGCACTGTCATGTGATGCGCCATTAGTATGAATATTAGGTTTTTTTTATTTTTTATTTTCTGTTTTTTGCACAGGTTACACATTTGCCAAAGTCAGAAAGCTGGTAGGAGCATTAGGAGATGTTAACACACACACACACACACACACACACACACACACACACACACACACACACACACCAGGATATGTTTGCTTCACTCAACTTGACATAATATAGCAGCATGCAAATACAATGGATCTACAATGGAGAAGGATGCCATGCTGTGGCTCCCATATTAGCCCACTAGCCAGACGGCACAACTACAGTAACGCAAATGACTCCAGTTATGTAGTTATGGTATCTTGTATCCTATAATTGCCAGTTTTATTAGATAAGTTGAGATCACAAAACATAAGCAAGACAAGAACTGCTAGTCTTGGTATCTTGTATCCTCTGATTATGGTTATTAGATAAGCTGAGATCACAAAACATAAGCTAGACGGCACACACATATCATAAACAAGTATGCACAGATTATGATTGAAATCTTGCTAGAAGGCACTGCCGAGGTTGTCTTTCACCGTCATGGTGCTGATCTTCCCCTGGACAAGGGCCGACCTCCCTGCATATCCTGCACAGTGTGGTCGCACAGTGGATCAGAGATTGACCGAAATTCCGACGATAGAGGACTATCACATCGCTCTGTGGTAGATCACCTGATTTGGGCCTGCCACGTTAAGCACTTCTTTTCCTTTGCGGAGTAAGGACGACCAATGCATCACAGAATAGTTCTACATCACGTACACATCATGCTTGGAAGTAGCCCACATGATGTTCCTCAGCTGCACATGTACAAGTATACGGTCAGTGCGTTCGTACCAGAATTCTTCTTAAAACTCTGCAGAAATACAATGATGCAAATGAGCGCCATTTTATTCAAGCACACCAAATTCTACTGCGATAACAAACAAGATCGCCCGATGGAGGACATAACAGTGAGCTTCTGTTAAAATTTCTCGGGTAATTACAACTATGTGATTCTACTGTTAATCTAGATCTCCTTCAGGTTTTGATTCATTTAATCAAACAATAGAACACAACTGCTGGAAACTGTTAAGACATACATATTATGTGCACGCCAAAAAATAGCAGATCTATGAAGGGGGGTGTCTATTAGCAAATTTTGGTCTAAATACAACTTAGGCAGGCAAATGCTTAGTGTAACTAATGAACTGATGTTGTTTGCGTTTCTGAACTTTGCTAAATGAACTCTAGACGAATACACCAAAAACTAATGAACTCTATCTCCACAGACTCCATCTCTAGACAAATGATACATTCTCATTCACATTCACTGGAGAATAATCAACATCATTATTGGCAGTTTGTGGCACCTTCAAGATTTTTATATATATAAACAAAATTTTCAACGGCGGGCAATCAGTCAATTAGGCACCCAAACACAATAGTAGTATAATCGTCGCTAGCCGTCGCTGTGGGGAGTTTGGAAGGGGAGGGGCGAGAGGAGGAAGGCGTGGGGAACGGCGGCGAGCTCCTCATGCCCAGGCTCAACTCCGGCGCCATGTGCCGCTAGACCATCGTCCTGAGAAAAGAAGCACAAGCAGAAGGCGGCCGTGAGTGGGTACCAAGGGAAAAAACAGAAGCCGCAACCAAGAATTGCAAGATTTAGTATAAAGGAAATAGCCTCAGCATTCAGATGTTTCTAATAAGATTGCGCACTAATCTAACACAATATACATAAGGTGTCCTCATAGTTTTACTAATACCTGGGGGTATGGATAGTGGGGTATATAAAGAAAAGCAATCCATTATCATGTTCTAGGAACTAACTATTAGAGTACATGCTCAGGATATAAGTGGAAGCAGAGAATATAATGAGATGTCAATAGTCCCCGAGAGGTTTATGCAAGCAGGTCTTTTTATACTACCACTTGCATGATTTATTTATTTGAATAACAACAGGAGAACTGCTATATTCACTGATTATAGAAAGCTCAAATTGGCAGTCGCACATAGCATGGAGTATTCATAAGATTTACAGGAAAAATAGGTATTATATGCAACGATTTGTGCCATATTGGGAACAAAGATTTACAGAATGTCATTCAAAGTTGGAAATAGGTATGCACTTTTTTGTGGTTTCCCCATATTGGAAACAGATATTTGTACCAGCTTCCGACATGGCATCCAGTGCAGGCAGTACAATATACAGTGGGCCGTCAGATAATGGCATCCTTGAGTGTTGTGCATTCAGTTTAAAATAGCATGTTGCTTGGAGCAAGTTATGGGGTCTAATTAACCGGCCATTGCATTGCAAACAAGCAAAATCAGAGACTGAACTACACATCTTCACCTGAAGCCTGGTCTTGATGGCATCGATGGGGTAGAGCGTCGTCTCCACCATGACTCCGGCGGCTCCTCTCGGCTATGACTCCCTCTGCAAGCGAGCGGGCAAAAAAAACAGCACATGTAATCAGTCCCCTTCACCCGTGACTGACTGTAAGGTTGCAGAAGGCGAAGCGAGCTTGTACTGAGCCACTAATAATCCACAGATGGAGATGGGAACCAAAGAATGAGAGAGATGGGGAAGGAGGAGAGGACGCACAGCAGAGGATCTGGAGGAAATTGAAGGGCTTCTCTTCCCCTTCCTCGGCGCCCATGTCTGCCCGTCGACCGCCGAGAAACCTGCGCCGAGGTATGGAGGAAAACAGAAGGCAGCTGAAGTTTTTTGCCTGGTTGCTGCGGAAATTTGCAGGGGAGAGAGGAGAGGAGAGGATTTACACCTGACTGAGGGGAGGGGGAGAAGGAGCCGCTGGGGAGGTCCGCCGTCAGCTCCGTCGCCATCTGGATCTCACTCTGCACGTGTGGTAGGTGTGTTTTGAGTGAGGCTGTGGGTGGGGTGGGGGCGAGGGAGGGAGGGCGGAGAAGAACTAGGAGGTTGAGCCCCGTGTGGCGGCGCAGTAGATGTCGGAAAGGGGTCACCGGAGCCGTGCCGGCGATGGAGGCGTCGTCGCCCCCGAAACCCTAGTGGGAGGGTTGCGGCTGAGCGTTGGAGGCCGGGAGCAGCGAATCCCGCAAGGGGGAAGATCCAACGGAGCGAGGCGAGCTCGGGACGGTGCTGCGGGGTGGCGGGAGTCGCTAGAGAACGCCGGAATCGGCCGGCACCTATGGCGGCGGAGATGTGTCCCGGGAGAGAGAGAGGGTTGTGGGAGAGAGAGGTGGAAGGGTGGGGAGGCGCCTGAGGTGGGAGTGAAGCAGATGGGAGGGAGGAGGCCGCCGGCGTGAGCTGTGGGAGGGACGAGGCGGTGTGTGGGTCGCGGCGGCGGCGATGTGGGAGGGAGGGGATGGATCGGGGTGGGTGGGACGAGGAGTGGGTCGGGGTAGGGGATGGATCCAGGTTACTAATAGCGCACCCCCTGGTGGTGCGTCATTAGTAGTCTTGCAAAAAAACATACTAATGGCGCACTCTGCAACGGTTCGCCATTACTAGTTTCCATTACTAGTTTAAACTAGTAATGGCGCACCGCGCGTGAGTGCGCCATTAGTACTTTTGCAAAAAAAGGAATAAAAAAATGATAAAAAAATAACATTAGTGGCGCACTTTCTGGCTGGTGCGCCATTACTAGTTACAACTAGTAATGGCGCACTTACTAAGGATGCGCCATTAGTATGTTTGGACAGGCGCACTAGTTCAAAAAAAAATTGATACTAATGGCGCACCGTGGACATGGTGCGCCATTAGTAGTTTCAACTCTAATGACGCACCATTTGTCTGGTGCGCCATTAGTGCAATCCCATCTATAGCCCTTTTTCTAGTAGTGCAACATCGAGACCACCGCCGCAACCAAAGCAAAGGAGATGGTCATTTGCAATCATGAGCGTGGACTTGACCAAGATGAGCGAGAAGACAAGGAGCTGGTTTGAGGCCAGGCAGAAGGAGATGTTCGACGCCGACGGCTTGAACTAGGTCGTCCGATCGGCCGTGGCCATTCTTTTTTGGAGGCTGGCATGGGGGTCGTCCGCTGGGCCGCTGATTGTGTGCCGGCGAGAAACACATTTATTTTGGAGACTGGTTGTGTTGCGGGCGAACAAAATTATTCATTTTGGAGGCTGGTTCTGTTGTCGGTGAGGACGTGTAGACCGTTGACTCTGTTGCCGACGTGAACTAGGTCCACTGGCCTGAACTAGGGCCTAATATTTCGAACGTTGTTGTTTTTAAATAAAGGCGGGCAAGATGGGGCCAAAGAATGCAGTCGCGCGCTGGGCGCACGGTCACGCATCTTAAAACAGATCCGGATATGACTTTATTATTCTATCCAAATGAATAAAATTTGGGCAAAGCGGACGTTCGTTTAAAGTCGCGTGATAAAGTTGGCCTAATTGACTGGCGGCCGATCGCCATGCCCGCGGAGCCCGATCGATCCAACAAGGCCGGAGTTTCCTATTCTAGCCGTGGGCCTCGCGAGCTGCCTTTTCCCTTTCTTCGCTGTCGCATCGCTTTTTGCGTCTCGCGGCTCTAGCTTATTACGGCGTGTCTTTTCCCCTCTGTCACAGATTTTTTTTATATTTCATTCGATTTGATATATATATAGAAGTAGGTTCACGTGATTTTCATTCCAAGTTTTTTTTTCGGAAATGTTAACGCCCACACGTGTGGACGTTAGCCAACTCACCCACACGCCTCTATCACCGTCCAGTAACTTCTGCACGAATCTTGGCACGAATTAGCTATTTTGTATGCCACGTAGGACAACTCGCGTGTGTGGTGTGTGAGAGAGGTCGCCCACATATCCGTTTTACCACACGGAGGGGCTGGTGTGTGGGCGTTTAGTAGTTCGCCCACACACCAGTTTCAGTCACGCACAAGGGCTGGTGTGTGGACAGTTTGCCATCTCGCCCACACGCCCGCCTCCTCTCCCGCACCTAAGCTACCAGTTGCCATGCGTTTTGCAGTGTACATGACAACTGCCCTAGTGTGATTGCAAGTAGATGGCAACTCTCTTTTTTTTACCCGAACATGTCAGTTGCCATATGTTTGGCATGGTACATGGCAAACTGCCCTAGCGTGCACGTAAGCAGATGGCAACTCTTTCTTTTTTAAATGGCAACTGCCCTAGCGTGCTTGTGAGCACATGGCAACTCTCTCTTTTTACCCGAACGTTTTTTGCCATGCCTTTTTTTGTAGCGCTACATGGCAACTGCCTAGTGTTAGTAGGTGGCAACTCCTAAAGTTTTGAAATCATGGCAACTGCAGTAGACCAGACCACACATGCCAACAACTGTAGTTGTCCAAAAAATGGCAATCTGGAACTTTGACCTGAGATGGCAACTGCAGTTGAGCAAACATGGCAACTGTAGTTGTCTGACATGGCAACCGTAGTTCAGCGACATGGCAACTGCACTTAAACGAACATGGACGAGGGTCCGGCCCATGGCAACTGCGGGGCGCACGTAAAGTGTCACGTGGGGCGTGCGGGCCTGACGTACCGGGCGTGTGGGCGTCATCTATTTCGCCCACACGCACGCGTGTAAGAGGGACCGGGAGGGAAAAAAAGAGGCGTGTGGGCGCTAGTTGTTTTGCCCACACACAGACGTGTGGGCTGGTCCTCTTAGGCACCAGACAAAACGTGTGGGCAGATTTCTTAACGCCCACACGTGTGGCAGTTAGCGGCGTCCTTTTTTTTTCTTTCTTGAGTTGGCGTTCCAGTCTTTTGAAAGGGCACTGCTGCTCCTGCGTGGCTCGTGTGATTTTCATCTCAAATTAAATAGCTTTCCGTTTCCAACATGACGATTTCTAACTTTCCGCTGCGACCTGCGAGTATGTATATAGCCGTCTTCATGAACTAACTCAACTGCCTCAACGGAAGAAAAAAAAAACACTTCACTTGCCGGCCTCTGTTTCCACGAACGGGAATACTAGACAGAGTAACAAGCACGTGCCGCTGCCCAACGGGACAAAGCAATTCGCGTGTTGAGCATGTCTACGAGTGACCCAGTCATTCCGATGTGTACAAGAAAATAGAGAGGAGATTGATAAAATTGTTGTTTATTAAGTGAGCCTCGTGGGTATATACGTACATAGAAGTACATGATTAACTTGAAATGCAAAACAATGTATAAACAAGCCATGCACTATCCTATGTGTTCCTAATCATGATACTCAACACGGTGGAATCCGGCAAAGAATAAGTGCATACTGAAACCAGCGTGGGCCCGCAAGTTATCGGAACCTCACCTGTCTATTCTTCTAGAGTCATAGGAGTGTACGTAAATGCATCACCGAATGGACATGAAAATGAAATCTCACTCTTTATCCGTGTCGATTCCCCACTTGGAGTATCGGTTAATGATTGAAGTGGGATATTTAGTAAATTCTATACAAAACAAAGGGTGGTGGGGAGCCACGTGAATGGGGCCTATCATGGAAGATATTAAGGGATTGATGATTGGCAACTCAGCAAATCGAGTTGCTCATATTTTCGCTAAGCTTGCAATAGGAGATGAAATATGTCAAGAATGATGCCATGCACCAGCGGGTTGTGTTTTGCATGTAATCTTTGAATACTTAATACTCTCTACCATCTAAATTAATTGTCGTAGCTTTAGTACAACTTTAATACGGAGTAGAATGTTTTCCCTAAAGAAAAAAGTTGCGTGTTTGACCTGTTCACCCATGAGCTAAGCGATTCCAAACAGAACCCGAGGAAGATAACACGCATACTGAAAGCGATACTACTTTGTACGATGGGGTGGGTTGGCGCGTCCGTCTGATTTTATTCAACGATAGGAATATACATAAATATTGGAGACTATAATGTGTAACACTGAATAAAGTGTTGAATCTTAAAAACAGAGGAAAAACATAGTCCGAATTTGAATTAAACTGTTCGTATGGCCTACTAATTTCTTTAGACATAATACACCTTTTATTGCTGCCTTTTCTTGTAGTCTGAATTTGAAAACTACACTGCTCCTATGTCTTTGTTTTTTTTTTCTTTAGACAAGAGTCACGTTTTATTGATGCCCGGTCAATAATTGACCAAAGTTCAGAGGGTTCTAAACAGAGGAAGAGAAAAGAAAAAAAGGTAAGATGCTGGGGTCACCAGCTTACGGAGCAGATAAAGGACATCAGCCATCATGGCACAGAGAAAAAGGTTACGTATACGGAAGCTCAAATCAACGTGGCATCTCAACAAGAAAAATATCACATCAACGTGGCAACTTGAGCTCGATCAGTCCCGGTGATTGATTGCAACGACCGCATGACATTCCGTGGAATTGTGGCAACCATTGGTTGATTGATCAATCATTCATGTGGCCGTTGCGGATTAGGTGGGGGCCAGTCCCGCAAACAAGGTGGTACTGTTTGCCGTTCTCCAGCAAGTAGCTTGGCCACTTCTCTCCTCGGAGCCTAGTTACTATTTGGGCCAGAATCACGCTTTCGACCGCGCCGTTTGCCGACCTGCAAGCGAAACTGTGCTTGTCAGAGAGCAAAAATGCTCGCTTTGACAGATTGTACTTATGCAGAGGCTAATTGGCAACCAATCATATTCATCGCCGTGGGCCTCGCGAGCCGCGGTAGATCCAACAACGTCGGAGTTTCCCATTTCCACCCGTGGGCCTCGCGATCGAGCCGCATTTCCCTATTCCTCCGCTGTGGCATCGCGGCTCATGCTTAGAGCATCTTCAGCTGCGCTTCTAACAGGTTCTTTCAGACGATTTTTTAGTATCGACAGACGAAAATCGGCTTGGTCGTGTTTCCAGCAGTTCGTTTTTTGCCGGGTTAGGCCGAAATAACAACTGGCGCATCCGAGCCGAACCCGGCACGTTGGGAGGCGCCGGCACAAGCGAAAAGGGCGTGGGGCCGATCCGTCGGCGAGAGGAGGGTCTTTTTTCGCCGTTTCTTTCCTCTTTTCCCCCGGCTTCCCTCTCATTCTCTTCATTTCTCCCACCAATCTCCTCCTCCTTCCCTTCCGGCCGGCCGCCATGCCGCCGAAGAAGTGCGTGGTCCCCCGCGCCGCGACGGGCGCGACTGCCGACGTCGCCCATCCGAAGCAGAGGAAGCCGAGGGCGCCGCCGTGCAAGCCCCCGGGCATGTCCAACGCCGACTGGATGGCGAAAGTTCAGCGCCGGGAGGTTGTCACCACCGACCAGCGGAACAGGGCCAACGCCAAGAATGCCCGGGACAGCGCGGCACTTGCGGCGGATCAGGCGGAGCGCTCGGCCAAACAAGCCGAGGCGGCTCGCGTGGGGATGATGAACCCACCCGGGGTCCACGGCTAGTACGCGCCCTGGAGCCAGCAACGCGCCGGTTCTCCGGCTGACTTCTCGTCATTGCCGCAACCCTGGGGCTGCACGCCATCGCGAGGCTACGCCGACGGGGACGCACACGGTGGTTTCAACCCCAACATCACCTTCCCCATGGTCACCCGACCCAGCGCACGCCCTCGCCCGCCTTCGCCGGCGTGCAGTACCCTCCATACACCTACTCGCCGCCGGCCTACGATTCCTCCCCGACGCCCCTTCTCCGCCATGGCGCGCTGCCCTTCTCACAAGCCTCTGCGTCACATCTCGGCGACATCGACGCGACCGAAGCCGACATGGACGACATCATCACGACAGTTTCGACCGCCGCCGCCGCGTCCCCCGAGTTCACTACCCAGGACGACACAATGGACCTCAACGGCGACATGGACGACGAGCTCGACTACGGCGAGGAGGAGCCGGATGAGGAGGAGGAGGAGGACGACGAGAAGGAGGAGGAGCTGGCGCCGGCACCAGTGAGGAAACGGAAGAAGAAGAAGGGGGCGGCCAAGGAGAAGGAGTGTCTCGCCGAAGCGTGGAAAGTCGTCTGCCCCGACCCGATCACTGGCACGAACCAGAGCATCGAGACATATTGAGAGCGCATCAAGGCCGAGTTCGACGAGCGCAAGCTCGTCGACCCCTACTTCAAAGGCGTCTACATGCAGTGCGGGTCAAAGGCAATGGCGAACCATTGGGGGCTCATCCAGTCGGCGTGCAGGCATGGGATCATCGAGGAGCGCGGCTCGCCCGAAGAGCGGCGCCAGCACTGAGGATCAGGTATGGCACGTTGGTCTCCCACTTCTTTTCGCCGTGCGCGCCCGTCAACTGTTTGTTCCTCGGCGCAGCTGGTGCGGATGTTCGTCATGTATCACCAGGACAACAGCGACCAAGACTTCAAGTACCTCCACGTCTTCAAGCGGATTGAGAAGTGCGAGAAATGGGCGGATGTCCGGCGCACCCTCGTCAAGGCCAAGGAGACCTACAAGCCGGACGCGCCAACGCCGGGCACGGGCAATAGGTGAAGGAAATATGCCCTAGAGGCAATAATAAAGTTATTATTTATTTCCTTATAATCATGATAAATGTTTATTATTCATGCTAGAATTGTATTTACCGGAAACATAATACATGTGTGAATACATAGACAAACAAAGTGTCACTAGTATGCCTCTACTTGACTAGCTCGTTAATCAAAGATGGTTATGTTTCCTAACCATGAACAATGAGTTGTTATTTGATTAACGAGGTCACATCATTAGTAGAATGATCTGATTGACATGACCCATTCCATTAGCTTAGCACCCGATCGTTTAGTATGTTGCTATTGCTTTCTTCATGACTTATACATGTTCCTATGACTATGAGATTATGCAACTCCCGTTTACCGGAGGAACACTTTGGGTACTACCAAACGTCACAACGTAACTGGGTGATTATAAAGGAGTACTATAGGTGTCTCCAATGGTCGATGTTGGGTTGGCGTATTTCGAGATTAGGATTTGTCACTCCGATTGTCGGAGAGGTATCTCTGGGCCCTCTCGGTAATACACATCACATAAGCCTTGCAAGCATTACAACTAATATGTTAGTTGTGAGATGATGTATTACGGAACGAGTAAAGAGACTTGCCAGTAACGAGATTGAACTAGGTATTGGATACCGACGATCGAATCTCGGGCAAGTAACATACCGATGACAAAGGGAACAACGTATGTTGTTATGCGGTCTGACCGATAAAGATCTTCGTAGAATATGTAGGAGCCAATATGGGCATCCAGGTCCCGCTATTGGTTATTGACCGGAGACGTGTCTCGGTCATGTCTACATTGTTCTCGAACCCGTAGGGTCCGCACGCTTAAGGTTACGATGACAGTTATATTATGAGTTTATGCATTTTGATGTACCGAAGGTTGTTCGGAGTCCCGGATGTGATCACGGACATGACGAGGAGTCTCGAAATGGTCGAGAAGTAAAGATTGATATATTGGAAGCCTATATTTGGATATCGGAAGTGTTCCGGGTGAAATCGGGATTTTACCGGAATACCGGGAGGGTTACCGGAACCCCCCGGGAGCTATTTGGGCCATAGTGGGCCTTAGTGGAAAAGAGAAGGGGCTGCCCTAGTTGGGCTGCGCGCCCCCCTTCCCCTAGTCCTATTAGGACTAGGAGAGGTGGCCGGCCCCCTCCTCCTCTTTTCCCCTCCGAGGAATCCTAGTTGGACTAGGATTGGAGGGGGAATCCTACTCCCAGAGGGAGTAGGACTCTCCTGCGCCTCCCCCCCTTGGCCGGCCAGCCTCCCCTCCTCTCCTCCTTTATATACGGAGGCAGGGGCACCTCTAAACACACAAGTTGACACAAGTTGATCCACGTGATCGATTCCTTAGCCGTGTGCGGTGCCCCCTGCCACCATATTCCTCGATAATACTGTAGCGGAGTTTAGGCAAAGCCCTGCTGCTGTAGTTCATCAAGATCGTCACCACGCCGTCGTGCTGACGAAACTCTTCCCCGACACTTTGCTGGATCGGAGTCCGGGGATCGTCATCGAGCTGAACGTGTGCTCGAACTCGGAGGTGCCGTAGTTTCGGTGCTTGATCGGTTGGATCGAGAAGACGTACGACTACTTCCTCTACGTTGTGTCATCGCTTCCACAGTCGGTCTGCGTTGGGTACGTAGACAATACTCTCCCCTCGTTGCTATGCATCACATGATCTTGCGTGTGCGTAGGAAATTTTTTGAAATTACTACGAAACCCAACAGTGGCATCCGAGCCTGGGTTATTGATGTTGATGTTATGTGCACGAGTAGAACACAAGTGAGTTGTGGACGATACAAGTCATACTGCCTACCAGCATGTCATATTTTGGTTCGGCGGTATTGTTGGACGAGACGACCCAGACCAACCTTACGCGTACGCTTACGCGAGACCGGTTCCCTCGACGTGCTTTGCACAGAGATGGCTTGCGGGCGACTGTCTCTCCAACTTTAGTTGAACCAAGTATGGCTATGCCCGGTCCTTGCGAAGGTTAAAACGGAGTCTATTTGACAAACTATCGTTGTGGTTTTGATGCGTAGGTGAGATTGGTTCTTACTTAAGCCCGTAGCAGCCACGTAAAACAAGCAACAACAAAGTAGAGGACGTCTAACTTGTTTTTGCAGGGCATGTTGTGATGTGATATGGTCAAAGCATGATGCTGAATTTTATTGTATGAGATGATCATGTTTTGTAACCGAGTTATCGGCAACTGGCAGGAGCCATATGGTTGTCGCTTTATTGTATGCAATGCAATCGCGATGTAGTGCTTTACTTTATTACTAAACGGTAGTGATAGTCGTGGAAGCATAAGATTGGCGAGACGACAACGATGCTACGATGGAGATCAAGGTGTCGCGCCGGTGACGATGGTGATCATGACGGTGCTTCGGAGATGGAGATCACAAGCACAAGATGATGATGACCATATCATATCACTTATATTGATTGCATGTGATGTTTATCTTTTTATGCATCTTATCTTGCTTTGATTGACGGTAGCATTATAAGATGATCTCTCACTAAATTATCAAGAAGTGTTCTCCCTGAGTATGCACCGTTGCCAAAGTTCGTCGTGCCCAGACACCACGTGATGATCGGGTGTGATAAGCTCGACGTCCATCTACAACGGGTGCAAGCCAGTTTTGCACACGTAGAATACTCAGGTTAAACTTGACGAGCCTAGCATATGCAGATATGGCCTCGAAACACGGAGACCGAAAGGTCGAGCGTGAATCATATAGTAGATATGATCAACATAACGATGTTCACCATTGAAAACTACTCCATCTCACGTGATGATCGGTCATGGTTTAGTTGATTTGGATCACGTAATCACTTAGAGGATTAGAGGGATGTCTATCTAAGTGGGATTTTTTAAATAATATGATTAATTGAACTTAAATTTATCATGAACTTAGTACCTGAAAGTATCTTGCTTGTTTATGTTGATTGTAGATAGATGGCTCGTGCTGTTGTTCCGTTGAATTTTAATGCGTTCCTTGAGAAAGCAAAGTTGAAAGATGATGGTAGCAATTACACGGACTGGGTCCGTAACTTGAGGATTATCCTCATTGCTGCACAGAAAAATTACGTCCTGGAAGCACCGCTGGGTGCCAGGCCTGCTGCTGGAGCAACACCAGATGTTATGAACGTGTGGCAGAGCAAAGCTGATGACTACTCGATAGTTCAGTGTGCCATGCTTTACGGCTTAGAATTGGGACTTCAACGACGTTTTGAACGTCATGGAGCATATGAGATGTTCCAGGAGTTGAAGTTAATATTTCAAGCAAATGCCCGAATTGAGAGATATGAAGTCTCCAATAAGTTCTATAGCTGCAAGATGGAGGAGAACAGTTCTGTCAGTGAGCATATACTCAAAATGTCTGGGTATAATAATCACTTGATTCAATTGGGAGTTAATCTTCCGGATGATTGCGTCATTGCCAGAATTCTCCAATCACTGCCACCAAGCTACAAGAGCTTCGTGATGAACTATAATATGCAAGGGATGAACAAGACTATTCCCGAGCTCTTCGCAATGCTGAAAGCTGCGGAGGTAGAAATCAAGAAGGAGCATCAAGTGTTGATGGTTAACAAGACCACTAGTTTCAAGAAAAAGGGCAAAGGGAAGAAAAAGGGGAACTTCAAGAAGAACGGCAAGCAAGTTGCTGCTCAAGAGAAGAAACCCAAGTCTGGACCTAAGCCTGAAACTGAGTGCTTCTACTGCAAGCAGACTGGTCACTGGAAGCGGAACTGCCCCAAGTATTTGGCGGATAAGAAGGATGACAAGGTGAACAAAGGTATATGTGATATACATGTTATTGATGTGTACCTTACTAGAGCTCGCAGTAGCGCCTGGGTATTTGATACTGGTTCTGTTGCTAATATTTGCAACTCGAAACAGGGACTACGGAATAAGCGGGCACTGGCAAAGGACGAGGTGACGATGCGCGTGGGAAACGGTTCCAAAGTCGATGTAATCGCAGTCGGCACGCTACCTCTACATCTACCTTCGGGATTAATATTAGACCTAAATAATTGTTATTTGGTGCCAGCGTTGAGCATGAACATTATATCTGGATCTTGTTTAATGCGAGACGGTTATTTATTTAAATCAGAGAATAATGGTTGTTCTATTTATATGAGTAATATCTTTTATGGTCATGCACCCTTGAAGAGTGGTCTATTCTTATTGAATCTCGATAGTAGTAATACACATATTCATAATATTGAAGCCAAAAGATGCAGAGTTGATAATGAAAGTGCAACTTATTTGTGGCACTGTCGTTTAGGTCATATCGGTATAAAGCGAATGAAGAAACTCCATGCTGATGGACTTTTGGAACCACTTGATTATGAATCACTTGGTACTTGCGAACCGTGCCTCATGGGCAAGATGACTAAAACACCGTTCTCCGGTACTATGGAGAGAGCAACAGATTTGTTGGAAATCATACATACCGATGTATGTGGCCCGATGAATATTGAGGCTCGTGGCGGATATCATTATTTTCTCACCTTCACAGATGATTTAAGCAGATATGGGTATATCTACTTAATGAAACATAAGTCTGAAACATTTGAAAAGTTCAAAGAATTTCAGAGTGAAGTTGAAAATCATCGTAACAAGAAAATAAAGTTTCTACGATCTGATCGTGGAGGAGAATATTTGAGTTACGAGTTTGGTGTACATTTGAAAAATTGTGGAATAGTTTCGCAACTCACGCCACCCGGAACACCACAGTGTAATGGTGTGTCCGAACGTCGTAATCGTACTTTACTAGATATGGTGCGATCTATGATGTCTCTTACTGATTTACCGCTATCTTTTTGGGGATATGCTTTAGAGACGGCCGCATTCACGTTAAATAGGGCGCCATCAAAATCCGTTGAGACGACGCCTTATGAACTGTGGTTTGGCAAGAAACCAAAGTTGTCGTTTCTTAAAGTTTGGGGTTGCGATGCTTATGTGAAAAAGCTTCAACCTGATAAGCTCGAACCCAAATCGGAGAAATGTGTCTTCATAGGATACCCAAAGGAAACTGTTGGGTACACCTTCTATCACAGATCCGAAGGCAAGACATTCGTTGCTAAGAATGGATCATTTCTAGAGAAGGAGTTTCTCTCGAAAGAAGTGAGTGGGAGGAAAGTAGAACTTGACGAGGTAACTGTACCCGCTCCCTTACTGGAAAGTAGTTCATCACAGAAAACTGTTTCAGTGACACCTACACCAGTTAGTGAGGAAGCCAATGATAATGATCATGAAACTTCAGATCAAGATACTGCTGAACCTCGTAGATCAACCAGAGTAAGATCCGCACCAGAGTGGTACGGTAATCCTGTTCTGGAGGTCATGCTACTAGATCATGATGAACCTACGAACTATGAAGAAGCGATGGTGAGCCCAGATTCCGCAAAGTGGCTTGAAGCCATGAAATCTGAGATGGGATCCATGTATGAGAACAAATATGGACTTTGGTTGACTTGCCCGATGATCGGCAAGCAATTGAGAATAAATGGATCTTTAAGAAGAAGACTGACGCTGATGGTAATGTTACTGTCTACAAAGCTCGACTTGTCGCAAAAGGTTTTCGGCAAGTTCAAGGGATTGACTACGATGAGACCTTCTCACCCGTAGCGATGCTTAAGTCCGTCCGAATCATGTTAGCAATTGCCGCATTTTATGATTATGAAATTTGGCAAATGGATGTCAAAACTGCATTCCTGAATGGATTTCTGGAAGAAGAGTTGTATATGATGCAACCAGAAGGTTTTGTCGATCCAAAGGGAGCTAACAAAGTGTGCAAGCTCCAGCGATCCATTTATGGACTGGTGCAAGCTTCTCGGAGTTGGAATAAACGTTTTGATAGTGTGATCAAAGCATTTGGTTTTATACAGACTTTCGGAGAAGCCTGTATTTACAAGAAAGTGAGTGGGAGCTCTGTAGCATTTCTGATATTATATGTGGATGACATATTACTGATTGGAAATGATATAGAATTTCTGGATAGCATAAAGGGATACTTGAATAAAAGTTTTTCAATGAAAGACCTCGGTGAAGCTGCTTACATATTAGGCATTAAGATCTATAGAGATAGATCAAGACGCTTAATTGGACTTTCACAAAGCACATACCTTGACAAAATTTTGAAGAAGTTCAAAATGGATCAAGCAAAGAAAGGGTTCTTGCCTGTGTTACAAGGTGTGAAATTGAGTAAGACTCAATGCCCGACCACTGCAGAAGAAAGAGAGAATATGAAAGATGTTCCCTATGCATCAGCCATAGGCTCTATCATGTATGCAATGTTGTGTACCAGACCTGATGTGTGCCTTGCTATAAGTTTAGCAGGGAGGTACCAAAGTAATCCAGGAATGGATCACTGGACAGCGGTCAAGAACATCCAAATACCTGAAAAGGACTAAGGATATGTTTCTCGTATATGGAAGTGACAAAGAGCTCATCGTAAAAGGTTACGTTGATGCAAGCTTTGACACTGATCCGGATGATTCTAAATCGCAAACCGGATACGTGTTTACATTAAACGGTGGAGCTGTCAGTTGGTGCAGTTCTAAACAAAGCGTCGTAGCGGGATCTACATGTGAAGCGGAATACATAGCTGCTTCGGAAGCAGCAAATGAAGGAGTCTGGATGAAGGAGTTCATATCCGATCTAGGTGTCATACCTAGTGCATCGGGTCCAATGAAAATCTTTTGTGACAATACTGGTGCAATTGCCTTGGCAAAGGAATCCAGATTTCACAAAAGGACCAAACACATCAAGAGACGCTTCAACTCCATCCGGGATCTAGTCCAGGTGGGAGACATAGAGATTTGCAAGATACATACGGATCTGAATGTTGCAGACCCGTTGACTAAGCCTCTTCCACGAGCAAAACATGATCAGCACCAAAGCTCCATGGGTGTTAGATTCGTTACAGTGTAATCTAGATTATTGACTCTAGTGCAAGTGGGAGACTGAAGGAAATATGCCCTAGAGGCAATAATAAAGTTATTATTTATTTCCTTATAATCATGATAAATGTTTATTATTCATGCTAGAATTGTATTTACCGGAAACATAATACATGTGTGAATACATAGACAAACAGAGTGTCACTAGTATGCCTCTACTTGACTAGCTCGTTAATCAAAGATGGTTATGTTTCCTAACCATGAACAATGAGTTGTTATTTGATTAACGAGGTCACATCATTAGTAGAATGATCTGATTGACATGACCCATTCCATTAGCTTAGCACCCGATCGTTTAGTATGTTGCTATTGCTTTCTTCATGACTTATACATGTTCCTATGACTATGAGATTATGCAACTCCCGTTTACCGAGGAACACTTTGGGTACTACCAAACGTCACAACGTAACTGGGTGATTATAAAGGAGTACTACAGGTGTCTCCAATGGTCGATGTTGGGTTGGCGTATTTCGAGATTAGGATTTGTCACTCCGATTGTCGGAGAGGTATCTCTGGGCCCTCTCGGTAATACACATCACATAAGCCTTGCAAGCATTACAACTAATATGTTAGTTGTGAGATGATGTATTACGGAACGAGTAAAGAGACTTGCCAGTAACGAGATTGAACTAGGTATTGCATACCGACGATCGAATCTCGGGCAAGTAACATACCGATGACAAAGGGAACAACGTATGTTGTTATGCGGTCTGACCGATAAAGATCTTCGTAGAATATGTAGGAGCCAATATGGGCATCCAGGTCCCGCTATTGGTTATTGACCGGAGACGTGTCTCGGTCATGTCTACATTGTTCTCGAACCCGTAGGGTCCGCACGCTTAAGGTTACGATGACAGTTATATTATGAGTTTATGCATTTTGATGTACCGAAGGTTGTTCGGAGTTCCGGATGTGATCACGGACATGACGAGGAGTCTCGAAATGGTTGAGACGTAAAGATTGATATATTGGAAGCCTATATTTGGATATCGGAAGTGTTCCGGGTGAAATCGGGATTTTACCGGAATACCGGGAGGGTTACCGGAACCCCCCGGGAGCTATTTGGGCCATAGTGGGCCTTAGTGAAAAAGAGAAGGGGCTGCCCTAGTTGGGCTGCGCCCCCCCTTCCCCTAGTCCTATTAGGACTAGGAGAGGTGGCCGGCCCCCTCCTCCTCTTTTCCCCTCCGAGGAATCCTAGTTGGACTAGGATTGGAGGGGGAATCCTACTCCCAGAGGGAGTAGGACTCTCCTGCGCCTCCCCCCCTTGGCCGGCCAGCCTCCCCTCCTCTCCTCCTTTATATATGGAGGCAGGGGCACCTCTAAACACACAAGTTGACACAAGTTGATCCACGTGATCGATTCCTTAGCCGTGTGCGGTGCCCCCTGCCACCATATTCCTCGATAATACTGTAGCGGAGTTTAGGCGAAGCCCTGCTGCTGTAGTTCATCAAGATCGTCACCACGCCGTCGTGCTGACGAAACTCTTCCCCGACACTTTGCTGGATCGGAGTCCGGGGATCGTCATCGAGCTGAACGTGTGCTCGAACTCGGAGGTGCCGTAGTTTCGGTGCTTGATCGGTTGGATCGAGAAGACGTACGACTACTTCCTCTACGTTGTGTCATCGCTTCCGCAGTCGGTCTGCGTTGGGTACGTAGACAATACTCTCCCCTCGTTGCTATGCATCACATGATCTTGCGTGTGCGTAGGAAATTTTTTGAAATTACTACGAAACCCAACAATAGGCGCCCCGAAGGCAACAAAGGGGCCAAGAAGGGGAACACGCCGACGCGGCTACCGCGCGAGTGCAAGAGTCCATTGACCATTGCCTCGCCGACGCACAGGCCCGGGCCGCCCTGCGTGAAGAGAAGACCGAGGCACGGTGGTCGGTGTTGATGACGAACAGTGCCGTCAAGCTCGACCTACTCCGAACCAACGTCGCTGCGAAGAAGAGGAACACCGCCCCGGCTTTTCTGATGGGCGGGGCGGACATGCTCTAGAGCAACGACGAGCAGCTAAAGGCGTGGTACCTGGTAGAGCGCGGCCTCATCCCGAATCAGCTGCGTCGACGGCGCCTAGTACATCTCCAACATATCTATAATTTTTGATTGTTCCATGCTATTATATTATCAACCTTGGATGTTTTATATGCATTTATATGCTATTTTATATGATTTTTGGGACTAATCTATTAACCTAGAGCCCAGTGCCAGTTTTTGTTTTTTCCTTATTTTAGAGTATCGTAGAAAAGGAATATCAAATGGAGTCCAAACGGAATGAAACCTTCGAAAAAGTTATTTTTGGAAAGAAAGCAATACAGGAGACTTGGAGTGCACGTCAGGGGATCAACGAGGAAGCCACGAGGCAGGGGGGCGCGCCCACCCCCTGGGCGCGCCCTCCACCCTCGTGGGCCCCTCGTGGCTCCCCTGATGTATTTCTTCCGCCTATATATATCCATATACCCTAAAACTATCAGGGAACGCAATAGATCGGGAGTTCTGCCGCCAGAAGCCCCCGTAGCCACCGAAAACCAATCTAGACCCATTCTGGCATCCTGCCGGAGGGGAAATCCCTCTCCGGTGGCCATCTTCATCATCCCGGTGCTCTCCATGACAAGGATGGAGTAGTTCACACTCGGGGCTGAGAGTATGTACCAATAGCTATGTGTTTGATCTCTCTCTCTCTCTCTCTCTCGTGTTCTTGAGGTGATACGATTTTGATGTATCACGAGCTTTGCTATTATAGTTGGATCTTATGATGTTTCTCCTCCTCTACTCTCTTGTAGTGGATTGAGTTTTCTCTTTGAAGTTATCTTATCGGATTGAGTCTTTAAGGATTTGAGAACACTTGATGTATGTCTTGCATGGGATACCCGTGGTGACAATCGGGTATTCTATTGATCCACTTGATGTATGTTTTGGCGATCAACTTGCGGGTTTTGTGACCTTGGGAATCTATGCATAGGGGTTGGCACACATTTTCGTCTTGACTCTCCGGTAGAAACTTTGGGGCACTCTTTGAAGTACTTTGTGTTGATTTAAATAGATGAATCTGAGATTGTGTGATGCATATCGTATAATCATACACACGGATACTTGAGATGACATTGGAGTATCTAGGTGACATTAAGGTTTTGGTTGATTTGTGTCTTAAGGTGTTATTCTAGTACGAACTTTAGGGCTGTTTGCGACACTTATAGGAATAGCCCAACGGATTGATTGGAAAGAATAACTTTGAGATGGTTTCGTACCCTACCATAATCTCTTCGTTTGTTCTCCGCTATTAGTGGCTTTGGAGTAACTCTTTGTTGCATGTTGAGGGATATTTATGTGATCCAATTATGTTATTATTGTTGAGAGGACTTGCACTAGTGAAAGTATGAACCCTAGGCCTTATTTCCACACATTGCAATACCGTTTGTACCCACTTTTATCATTAGTTATCTTGCTATTTTTATATTTTCAGATTACAAAAATCTTTATCTACCATCCATATACCACTTGTATCACCATCTCTTCGCTGAACTAGTGCACCTATACAATTTATCATTGTATTGAGTGTGTTGGGGACACAAGAGACTCTTTGTTATTTGGTTACAGGGTTGCTTGAGAGAGACCACCTTCATCCTACGCCTCCTACGGATTGATAAACCTTAGGTCATCCAGTTGAGGGAAATTTGCTACTGTCCTACAAACCTCTGCACTTGGAGGCCCAACAACGTCTACAAAAAGAAGGTTGTGTAGTAGACATTAGCGCCGCCCACGCCCACGCCCACACCGCCGCCGCCGCCAAGCCCGAGCGATGATGCCTCCGCGACGCCCAGCACAGAAGCAGCTCCGACCCCGCCAAGCCCGCGCACGCCGACTCCGCCGACGCGGGAGGACGACAGCGCCGTTTGATGCGTTGCCCATGCGTCCTTTCTTTTTTTGTACGCCGAACTTTTCATTCGATCGCCGAACTGGGCCGCCGATCGCTGGACTGGGACGTTTTTTTTGTGAGCGGAAATGACGAAGTTTGAATTTGCCGTAAATTGGGGGACGACGCCTGGGGGTGTGGCTGGGAGCTAGATCGCCCCCAGGGGCCAACCTAGCGTCGGCTTGCTCCCAGAAGGCTTTTTTTTGGCGCCCTGAGAAGCCGAACGGTTGGAGATGCTCTTATGAAGTGTCCTTTTCCCTCAGTTACGGAATCTTTTTACCTTTGTTTGATAGCAGGTTCATGTGATTATCATTCCAGCTTTTTTTTTGAGTTGTCGTTTCAGTTTTATGAAAGGGCGCTACTACTACTGCCACACTTCGGTGGCTGATGCATTCAATTTGAACTGCTACTTCATCCATGAGCTTTTCGTTTTCCGCGTGACGATTTCTACTCCATCTCCGCGTAAATTAATAACATAAAACTTAGATGTGCAATATTTAGAGCATGTACAAAAACAGACTTATAGAAATGCTTCAACAAAAACGTTTTTTATAATGGAGTCCGAATCTGAATTACACTTTCTGTTTGTCTTGCTTTGTTTAAGACAAAACAAAGCAAACCTTCTTTTTCTTTTTGAACTGAAGAAAACCTTTTGTTGACGCCCGGTCTACAACAGACCAAAGTGCGGCGAGTTCAAAACGGAAAAGAATAAGTGATGGGGTCAGTGGCTGACGGGGCACACTCAAAACAGGTAAAGGCCATCATGGGCACAGAAGGGGAGAGAAAGGTACAACAGAGCTTAGCTCAGATCACAACTAGCCTACGCCGCATCGCAATCCCGCGTGCGTGGTGTCGTCCACCGGCTTCAAACTTGACGATTTGGGCCTAATCAGCACCGATCAGGAATCGAGATGCAAGTGGCGCCACTGGCGCCCCGTTGGTTCCTGACCGGCGCAACGTCAGCACCATTTGCCGTTCTTCGCCTGGTGGTGCTGTTTGCTGTTCATCAGCAAGTCGCTTCGCTAGTAGGCACTCCCTCTATAAAGAAATATAAGATCGTTGTTCTTTACTGATCCAAATGATCTTATATTTTTTCAGAGCGAGTACTTTACAATACTTATCTGCTTTGAAGTTTAGTTACTGTTTGTTTCGACCGTGCCGTTTGCCGACCTGCGTCCGCGTGTCGCCACGCAAGCGAAAATCTGCTCATTTTGACAGATTGTGGTAAACCAGCCCATGGCACGGCTAATCTAATTGGCGGACGATCGCCATGCCCAACAACGTCGGAGTTCCCCATTAGGAGCCGTGGGCCTCGCGAGCTTGTATGCCTTTTCCTTTCTTCGCTGTGGAAGCATCGCTTTGCGTCTCGCGGCTGAAGCTCATTACGGCGTGTCTTTTCCCTCTGTCATGGAATCTTTTTTATTTCGTTCGATTTTATAGTATGTTCACGTGGTTTTCGTTCTAAATTCTTTTTTCTTTCTTTCTTGAGTTATCGTTCCAGTCTGTTGAAAGGGCACTGCTACTCTTGGGTGGTTCCAACATGACGATTTCTAACTTTCCGCTGCGAGTATGTATACAATGTATACAACCAATTTCATAATAAACTAACTCAACTGCCTCAACAGAAGAAAAAAACACTTTATTTGCCGGCCTTTGTTTCCACGAACGGGAATACTAGACAGAGTAACAAGCACGTGCCGCTGCCCAACGGGACAAAGCAATTCGCGTGTTGAGCATGTCTACTCGTGACCCAGGTCATTCCGGTGTGTACAAGAAAATAGAGAGAAGATTGATGGAATTGTTTTTTATTGAGTGAGCCTTGTGGGCATATGTATATAGAAGTACATGATCAATTTAAAATACAAGACAATGTATAAATAAGCCATGCACCATCTTATGTTTCCTAATCATGATACTCAACACGGTGGGATCCGGCAAAGAATAAGTGCATACTGAAACCGGCGTTAGCCTGCAAGTTGTCGGAACCTCGCCCGTCTATTCTTCTAGAGTCATAGGAGTGTAAGTAAATGCATCACCGAATGGGCATGAAAATAAAATTCTACTCCTTATCCGTGTCGGTTCCGCACTTGGAGTATGGGTTAATGATTGGAGTGGGATGTTTAGTGAATTCTATACAAAACAAAGGGTGATGGGGAGCCACGTGATTGGGGCCTATCATGGAAGATATTAAGGGATTGATGCTTGGCAACTCAGCAAATCAAGCTGCTCATATTATCGCTAAGCTTGCAATAGGAGATGAAATATGTCAGGAATGATGCCATGCGCCCGCGGATTGTATTTTGCATGTAATCCGGGATGAGATCCCAATCTTTGAATACTTGGAAAAGAATTCTATGAGACCAGGTCTCACGCAAGACCCATCCTGATGAATGACATGTGGCATTCACAAATCACAAAACATCCCTCACCCCTCACTTAAAATCAGAGGGGGGGGGGGGGGGGAGATAGATACTTTGTGATTTGTGAATGTCACTTGTCATCCATTAGGACTGGTCTCATATAATTTTTTTCATGAATACTTAATACTCTCTACGATCCAAATTATTTGTTGTTGCTTTAGTACAACTTTAGTACGGAGTATAATAGTTTTCCTAGAAATAAGTTGCATGTTGGGTCTATCCACCCGTGAGCCAGGCGATTTCAAATAGAACCTGATAAAGATAGCACGCATACTGAAAGTGATACTACTCCATACTAGTAAAATGCTCGTGCTTTGCAACGGGTTAGCAAAACTATGACGTTCCAATCAAGCAATTGAGAACATATAATGTATAGTCCACCTTATTAATCCAAAATCAAATGAAATTGAGCGCTAGTTACACTTATAAGAATATAAAACATTTAGTTGATGGATTACATGCGAGAAGCTTAGAGACCACAATTTATTATAAAAATTTAGTTTAAATTTATCAATTGAAACTTCCGTTATTCATCATAGAGATAAAACTGTGACTCTGTTTTTGTTTGGAATTTTCATTTTAGACACAACAATATAGAATACTACTTATATATATATATGCATCTATGAAATTTGTCAAGACATTTTGTAGAGTTTTGAGCACCAAAATATTTAGATTTATGCTAATCCTGAGAAGCTTAGAAGGAGTAGAGAAGAAAGAGATATTCCAACCAATTTCTTTATTTTTATTTTCTTTCAACCCCTCCTTTTGCCACTGACCAGTGGGTCTCTTAGGTCAGTCCAGCACTCCAGCAGCGTCAGCTACTCAACTCCAAGGGACACGCGCCGGCAAGGGCCGCAACACCCTGCCCGGCTGTCTCTTCATCTTTTCTCCTCCTCCACTCTTCACTCTCCCCCCTGGATCCCCTTTCTTGTCAAGCTCGCCGGGGACGCCGCCGCTTGCCGTTGCAACGCCAGCCGTTGGTCCGGATCGACGCTCACGCCTCCGGCTCCGACATGCACGCCCGTTGGACGCCGTCGTGAACCACCTCGCTTCTCCGGTGCGCTCTTGCTCCTAGGTAGTTCCCTAGCTCGATTGTTTCTCTCGCTGTCCCTTTAATGGTGATTCCTAGCGCCAGCGTGCAGGTACGTCTTGAACCAAGGTCGCCTTTCTCGGTTCCGTCGGCCGCTGTTGCGACGCCGCCGCGGTCATCCTCCTCACCGAGCAGCTCTAGGGGCCGTGACGGGCTCCGCGTTGTCCGCGTCTCCTCTGGACCACGGACTCGAAGCCGTGGGTCCCTCCTACTTCTTTCTCGACCGCTGACCGCCATTGACGCCGTCCAAAACTTGTTGCCGTCCGTCCTCTCGCCTCCCTGCTCCGTCCGACCCCGCCACGAACAGCAAGGTGAGGAGCCATCTCTTCCTCCTGCTGCTGCTGTTCGCTGTTGGTTTGCTTTGCTGCTTGTTGTTGTTGCCGCTGCTGGATGCTTGCTTTGCTGCTTGATGCTGCTGGTTGTTTTGCTTGCCGCTGCTGCTTGCTTTTGTTGCTTGCTGCTGCTGGCCTTGAGCTGCCGGTAAATGAGAGAAAGAAAGTTTTACATTTGTATAGGGATATGGTCGTATTTAGATTCACCTAGAAATGGCCATGTTTCAGTACCGTTTCATTTTGTTCGTCGTACTGTCAGGCTAAGGCTAGTCTTTCCTGTGCATAAAAGTTTCAAAAAAATGCTCAACCTGCTGAAATTGGAAAATCCATAAAAAATCATTTCAGTTTCTGTTTGGAGTAGTACTGATATGGAGTTGGCTGGTTTAAATTGTACTGTAGCAGCAGAAAATATGAACATAGTCAATATTATTACTTGGAAGTAAAAGATCATGTACTTTAACAACACGTCTTTAGATCTGGTAAAAATTCACAACTTGCATTAGAAAATGTTGTTGCCAATTTCAGTATCTTCATTTTCATCTTACTGTATGACATCATATTCTTAGCTTTGTTTGACATGGCTAGGAGTTGTTTGCTGTTCATGATCAGCAGGTATGACATTAACTTGGATTAAATAACATGGAAACAAATAAGTGAATTGTGAGAGCCGTGCTTTGATGCTATGGTGGGGTTGGGGTTACCACCAGACGCATCTGTCCCTTTACACATGGTGGGAGTGTCGGTTTCGATGGGACGCGTTAGTCAGACAACCATTGAGCTCGGTACAACACGCTATAGTGGTATTGGCCAAAGCTTCCATTTTGAGCGGTGCTTGTATTCAAGGTCTAATATGACTCATTCACCAATCACTGCAACGCTCTATCTGAATAGCTTAAGGGTGGATGTTTCTAATCATGTACATGGCACTTTGGACACATTCTGCAATGAATTTTGAGGCCTGAAATTGATGTTTAAGAAAGTGTTAGAATTTAAGGACACCTGCGTGCTAAATCTATCACAGAGCTACAGAAAAAAGTAGATGAACATATTATATTCTTTTTATTCATATAGAAGTATCTACTGGCTTGAAAGACCCATCCTTTAATAGTATAGATAGTAGAGATATGAGGAGTTCACTGATGGCAAACTCAGCTCAAATTTGGGTTGTTCATAAATTATCAGATACATAGTTCCTTATCCATGTATTTCTAACAAGAGATTCTATGCAACTGAAGTTTAAGTCAGTATTTTTATTGGTATATGATATTAGATGCCTCAGGTTTTTGTCATATTAAAAAGCATATGCCTTAGAAAGAAATACGAAACCTTAGTATTTTTGTTCTTCTTTACCAAGTCACTGTACAAGCATCTTCCTCCTGCATATGTTGGAAACTTCACGCTGTCTCATGTTATTTCCAGGTTAAACAGGTACATCTCATGTTGTATTGGCTGAAAGGCTGTGTGATTGCCGGCTATGGGAACCATCATAGCCACATGTGTGCACACATTGTCATCATCATCGGACGACGAAACACTGTAGTTAGTGGTGTCCGTTTGTTCGCGTGTGAAGAAACCAGATGGTGGCCGGGCTGTATTGTTGGGTTGTGATCTTGGTCTCCTCTCATAATCAACAACTGATAAAAATGAAGGTAGGCTAAGTTATGAAAGCTTATTGAAGATTTTATGTCGAGACATGTGAGTGGCATGCACATACCTCTTTTCCCTTTATCATACAGATGCCCTCTGTCCTGTGACATTTCTGTGTCCTATAGAAGCTTTATGTTCTTATTACCTGCATTCGTTTGCATTAGAAAAATGATTAGATGCTTACTGTAATTATGACGATATTAGCAATACAGATTGGGGGAATAAGTTGTTTGCATTGGGTGTACTTGCTGGAAAGACATCAGAACTTGAGCCTATTTGTCCTTGATTATGAAACATATTAATTTCCAGAACTTAATGGGCCTATTCTTCCTTGAAATTTATGATTTTCAATGATTAGATGGTTACTGTAATTATGATGATATTAGCATTGGGTGTACTTGCTGGAAAGACATCAGAACTTGAGCCTATTCGTCCTTGATTATGAAACATATTAATCCCCAGAACTTAATGGGCGTATTCTTCATTGAAATTTATGATTTTCAGGTAGCTGGTACATAGCTTAAAATCCTGCATCGCTTAAGTATCTTTCTAATGTAGGTAATTTGCTTTGACATCATGAATGCATTTTATTTTTGTAGGAACCAACTGAGGATGGTAAACCTAGGGAACTGTAAAGATGGTGGCAGGAGGATGTACCTGTGGCGTCCGGAGATGGGTGCAGCAACAGCCGGCGCACGGAGGTGGCTGGTTCCGGCGGCCCTGTCGAGAAACATCATGAAACGGGAGCAGAGGTGCTGGTGCAGCAGAGGCTGTAGCATGAGACGGGAGCAGAGGTTGCTGGTTCCGGCGGCAGCAGAGGCCGCAACTCGCACATCTGCCGTGAGAGCGATGTGGCCGGACTGGTTGCGGCCGATGCGGTCGGGCGGCGACTATGGGTCCAGCGAGAGGAGGAACTGGCGTTTCTGGCGACGTGCGTTCAGGGCTCGATGGAGCTCTCGCACTTGTTTTTTTGTTTGGTTTGGCTCCGACGGTTTTTTTTGGTTTGGCATGGACGTCTTTTTTGGTCAAATGCATGGAGTGGACGTGGTTCATGGATTGAGTCGTAACTGTTTTACTTCGGCTGGTGCGTGATCGTGGGCTGAGTTGGTGATGGATCTCGTTCATGGGCCGAGTTAGCGACGGGATGCTGTCGAGCGAGGGTGGGATTGGTGGAACCATCACGACGACGGCAGATTGCCCTTTAATAGTAGAGATGATTCTAGCACATACTACTAGACCACGATGGGTGGGTTGCCGCGCCCATCTGATTTTATATCAAACGGTAGGAATATTATGAAGTACATTTTGAAACTAAAAACAGAAGAAAAATATAGTCTGATTTTTGAAGTAAACTTGCATACGTCTTCCTATTTCTTTAGACAAAGACACCTTTTATTGCTGCCTTTTCTTTGTAGCATAAGGCATCCGATGCATATTATATATTTGTATCACTTGAAAACTACACTTTTCCTATGTCTTTATTTTTTTAGACAAGAGTCACGTTTCATTGACGCCCGGTCTATAATTGACCAAAATCCAGACGGTTCCAAACAGAGAAAAAGAAAAAAGAAAAAGGTAGATGCTGGGGTCACCAGCTTATGGAGCAGATGAAGGAGATCAACCATCATGCCACAGCAGTGACGGTGCCAGGAATTCAATCATGTGTAGTCAGTTGAATCTTATGTAGTCAGGAGTATACATTTGTAGGATATTTTGCATGATGATTATTTGTTGCATGATGTTTTTTGCAAAAAAGCTGTGCAGTTAATGAACTACACAGCTCATGTGTGGCTTCGCCACTGTGCCACAGAGAAAAAAGTTACGTATACGGAAGCTTATCCAAGGTCAGATCACATCAACTTGGCATCTCAGAAAGAAAAAGATCACATCGACGTGGCAATTTGGGCTTGATGAGCCCGGGTGATTGATTGCAACGACCGCATGACATTCCGTGGAATTGTGGCAACCATTGGTTGATCATTGATCCATGTGGCCGTTGCGGATAACGTGGGTCTCTATGGGGCCAGTACCACAAACAAAGCATGCAGCGGCACATGCCCACCAGCACAAGGTGGTACTGTTTATCGTTCTCCAGCAAGTGGCTTGGCCACTTCTCTCCTTGGAGTCTAGTTAGGCCAACTTCATCGCGCGACCCTATTCTGTCTGGTCCCGTCTGTTTGGGGTAAAACGAACAAAGGAGGCGGCTTAACGCGCGACGGTCCGGACCCATCTTGTCCGTTTTGTATCTGTGCCGGTCAATTTCGAACGCAAACTTGTGCCGGATTTGGGTCGCGGCGGACACCAAACGGACGCGCGCTCGTCCGCGTCGGGGCCGCGTGGCAGGCGGCCACCTACCTCCCACCCGCCCACATCAATGCGCACGAGCGGGCGGCCCCACCTGTCATCCGCACGTCGAGCGGTCGCCGTCCTTCTTTAAGTGGGAAGCGTGGACGGGTCGTCGTCCACACTACCCCACGCCACCCTGCGGCCTCCTCGAAATCCGACAGCGGCGACCACGTCCCAAACCCTAGCCTAGACCTCGCCGGCCGGCCGCCCGCAGCCATGGGCCTCTGGAACTACGGCCGCAAAGGCAGGCACGACCGCGAGGCCGGCTCCTCGTCGGGACGCCGCCGCGGCTCGGTGAAGAAGGAGGAGCCCGCCTCGCCATCGCCACCACGCCGGGTCCCCGCGCCGCCCGCCTTCTCCATCGCGCCCACGTCCGCCGGCGAGCGCGACTGGCATTACGCCCGAGCGTCGATGTGCCGCCGTTATTGGGAGACAAGGACGCCGCTTCCCTGGAGCGACGCCCATCTCCCCAATAACTGGCACCTCTCCGCCGACCGGGTCCCCATCCCGCCGGTCCCGACGACCCCTTCTACGACCCCAGGTACGCCCCCGACTCCGCGCTGTGGGACACCTGGTTTCGTGACGAGCACGACACCAGGCGCGCGTCCTTCTTCGCCGGCACCTCGACGGGGCCGCGGCGGCCACGACAGGGGCGCGCCCAGGAGCGCGGGCGTAGGCGGGTGCGCGGCGTCACGCCCACGCCGTCGCCATCGCCCCCTCCACCTCCTCGCATGTCAGCGGAGGAGGAGGCCCGTCTCCTCAAGCGTGTCATGGACGACTCCATGTACACGCATGACGAGCGGCAGTGGGACGGCCTGGAGAAGGCCATGGCCCTCTCTGCCGCCGGGGACATCGCCTTCCCGGAGCTCCAGATGGTGGCCGTGGAGGACGAGAGGAGGGAGGACCCGCCGGCCGCGTTCCAGCAGCTGCTGTGCCAGAGGTGGCGCTGGTCCTGCACTGCTCCGGAGATGTCCGCCGGCGTGGGCGTGAACTGGTGCCCCACTCCGCCGCGGTCACCGGAGCGGGAGGCCTCGCCACGGGAGGAGGTGGTGCAGGCAGCTCCGGCCGTCCAACCCGCCACCGTCCACCACGCACCTCCGGCCCACCTGTGGACGCCGCCGGACTACGTCGACCTCGTCAGCGACAACGACGATACCGGCGGCCAGTGAAGACGGCGACGGCCACGGCACCGACGGGCGCGGCAGGAGCGCGCGGGAGACGGAGGCGTTTTTTTATTTTGTTTTATATGTTAATTATGAAAAATGGGCCTTTTAAGTGGCCGTGGAAACTGGGCCGTTTTGTGGCCGCCCCTGTATATTTTTTTTGTTTTTTTAAAATGTGTTTATTTAGTTTTTTAGTTATTTCGTTTTAGTTTTAATATTTCTTTTATTCACGTCCACCCCGGACATGATTTGGGGTGCGGCCGCGCAGTGCGCGCACGCACGATCCATCTGACAATGACGGACACGGGTGAACCCATCGACGCCCCAAAGGGACAAAATCCGGCCAATCCAAACGTCCGTTTGAGGTTGCGCGATGGAGTTGGCCTTCCTGTTTGGGCCAGAATCACGCCTGCGCTTTGTATGTTTCGACCGCGCCGTTTGCCGACCTGGCAAGTGTGCATGTCAGTCAGAGAGCAGTGCTCATTTTGACAGATTGTACTTACGCAGAGGCTAATTGGCGACCAATCATATTCATCGCCGTGGGCCTCGCGAGCCGCGGTAGATCCAACAAGGTCGGAGTTTCCCATTTCCAGCCGTGGGCCTCTCAAGCCGCTTACGGAGTGTCCTTTTCCCTCTGTCACGGAATCCTTTTTATCTTGTTTTCGCTCCTTTGTTTCATCGATAGCAGGTTCACGTACGTGATTATAATCGTTCCAGCTTTTTTTTTTGGCTTGTCGTTCCAGTTTTTTGAAAGGGCACTACTACTACTCCTCGGTGGCTCATTCTCGCATCGAGAAGCATTAACGTGTGCATCAAGAGCGCTCGCTCGCGCATGCCACGTCGGCAGAGGAACACAATGAAAAGAAGAGAGGAAAAACCGAACGCGGCGCGGGATTGGTTGCTCGGCGCGTCGGTCAAGTCGTCGCTTCATCTCGAAGAAAGAGAGAGAACGTGAAAACGCCTTGAACTCCACCCCTTCTCTCCGGTCGCACGCAACCTCTCCTTTCCTCTCCAATCTCTCTCGTTTTTCATTCACATCGGCAAGGGTTGCCGCCGCCGCCGCCGCGCTCACGCCCCAAATTTTCTCTCCCCTCCCCCGATCCCGCGGCCGCCTCTGCTGCTCCTGCGCATGGTCGCCGCCGTCTCTGCTGCTCCCGCGCGTGGTCGTCGCGGCCTCTCCTCCCACCTCAGCGTACAACCGCCTCAGCGCCTCTTCCTCTTCATCTCAGAAGACGGCATCGAGTGCGGCCGTCCCGTGCTCTCTTTCCCTCCCAGGTCGACCCAGGAGGAGCTCGAGCGGCAGAGCTGGTCCACGGCGCCGTCGTTGTTGGCAGGAGCGTGAGCGCAGACACGGTCGGCTCCCTCCGGCTTTCGTGTCACCGTCCATATCAACCCGTGAGGTCAGTCCCTGCGTCCTCGCCTCCATCCTCTCTCGCTGTCACGGATGCCTTCTCCTCCGTCCTCTCAATGTTTTGCGATGAACCGACTGAAAAATGCTTGCATGTCACAGCAGACCCGTACCGAAAGCATGTGTGTGGTACTGGTATGTGCCTGCACAGGACCTCCAAATTTGATTTAAGTATCAGTAATACTGATTAGAGTTTACATGAGAAAATACACTTATTTACTGTTGGGAATCTACTTCACGCTGTCAGGCACCTTCCTCCTTTCTCTCCTCTACAGATTGATACGACTGTATATGTATACATTTTACTGTCAATTAATCTCCCCCACCTTTTACACTTTTTAATGCATAATGAATTTTGTGGTGTTGTTCTTTATAATAAAAACAATCTTCGCAGGAAGAGATATATCGATGGCCAAGAACTCCTGGAGCACCCGCTGGGTTCATCTCATGTTCTCATGCTCTCCTTTTTCTTCCGATCTTATGGAAGTTGTGCTATGATTATATATCATCTTCTACTCTGTACATGTTTGTTCGAATTCATGAGGTTGCAAGAATTAAGAAAATTACAACACCAATTCTATTGTACTAATCAATGCGCTTATGCTACTATGCAGCCATGCAGGTATATTCGCAGGTTAGTTGCATGGATAAGGCCTTCCCAAGTAAGTTTTGCCTTGAAAGTTAGATACCACTTCATGTTGTAAAGCAGACAAAATGTTAATGATCTGAGATTAACACTCCAGCTGGGCACGCCCAAGAACGCCTCCTGCAGGAGGGCGCCGCCGCCGTCCCGACCAGCACTCCCCCGCCGTCCTACGACGCCCGGACCGCCACGGCATCGTCATACGGCGACTGCTGCAGGCTGGGCCGCAGGAGCAAGGGAGATGGTCGATGGGGAGACGGCCCCGCCTCTGATGCAGCTGGAGACGCTGCTGGCGCTCGGCCTGGACCAGCGCATGGCGGAGACCGCGCTGGTCAACAGCAAAGTCACCTAGCGTCCGTCATAGCCAAGGTAAACAGCATATCCTATCATTACACGGCAGAAATCACTGTTTTGACCTAAAGACGAAATCAATTCACAAGCTGAACTGTTCTGAAAAAAAATTCACCCAACTGACCTTTTTATGTGGCGCCCGATAACTAGGCGCCACACTATGCTGTGCAGCGCCTAACACACAGGCGCTACACATCTGGACAGCGTGGCACCCTGGAGCCAGGCCTGACCCCACCCCTGATGGTGCAGCGCCTAGGCGAAAGGCGCTACACTATCATGTGCAGCGCCTAGATGAAAGACGCTACACATGCACTTACTAACCGCCTCGGGGCAACAGAGAGCAAAGCTAAAAATTGCTAAGTCAGTGTGCAGCGCCTGAGAGCTAGGCGCTACACGATACAGTGTAGCGCCTAACGTCTAGGCGCTGCAAGATTGATCCACCGCATGTGGCCTGACCGGCTGAGCTGTAAACGCATAGGGCGTGGCGTGACATAACATGCACGGTCAAAATTTGAGTTACTACCTGCACTTGCCCTGCCTTGCTCGCAGTAGGTAGATATGCCATGCGATGAATCTATCCCTACTACTGGTAAGTTCTGTTGCGCATTTACTGTTTACGTACGTACTGCCCTGCAGTGGCTAGTAGCAACAGCTCTGCGCTTCCGTTTTACTGTTACCACCACGGGCCGGCCGACACTATTCTTGATTAACTACACTGGCTAGATGCTAGTTGTACTCCACTGCTCAATGCCTGGTCATTACTGAAGGAGAGACAAAATCTGGCGAAACTAAACGGAAATATACTACTCTCTCCGGCGCACGCTCACTCTTGTTGATCTTTGGCTACATATTCCTTTTATTTAATCGATCCATGCACATATGCTCGTTCTGATCATACCCCGGGCTCTTTTTTTTTTCTAAGAAGATCATTTGATCTGATTGCATAGTGGCCGACACATAACAGGGATGGAGAAGATCCGCGGTGACCGTCCAAGGGTTCGTGCTTGCTTGCTTTTAACCGCAGGAGCATGGGTGTACAAATACGTGACCAGCAGTCAGTCTCTGCCCCTGAGCCAACCAACCTGCAGATCAACCACAGCAGGTAGTAACTCAAATTCTGACCGTGCATGTCATGGCATGTCAGGTCACGCCGCGCCCTATGCGTTTAAGCTCGCCGGTCAGGCCACGCGTGGTGGATCAATCAATTTTTAGTCTTGCTCTCTGTTGCCCCCGAGATGGTTAGTAAGTGCATGTGTAGCGCCTTTCGTCTAGGCGCTGCACATGATAGTGTAGCGCCTTTCGCCTAGGCGCTGCACCATCAGGGGTGGGGCCAGGCCTGGCTCCGGGGTGCCACGCTGTCCAGATGTGTAGCGCCTGTGTGTTAGGCGCTGCACAGTGTAGTGTGCGCCTAGCTATCGGGCGCCACATAAAAAAGTCAGTTGGGTGAATTTTTTCTCAGAACAGTTCAGTTTGTGAATTGATTTCGTCCTTAGGTCAAAACAGTGATTTCTGCCTCATTACACTTGTAGCCTTCATGGTATGTTCACGTAACTCTATTTTGCTTGCACATTATTTTGCCCTGCACATTGTTTTGCCCATAGTGAAAATTTGCTTGAACAACAACTCATAGTAATTTATTTTTCCTATTCATAAGGAAATATCGTACTCATATTATCTGTGCGATTGATGTGATTGTATTTGCATCTTGATATGTTATACTGAATCTACAGTATGAACTCTGAACTCTGCTTTCCAACTTCATCAAATGTCCCCATCGTGTTCTACAGAAAGGACAAGGAAAAGCCGAATTGGTTTGTTGATTCATACGCATTATACCACACATGTTCAGTCCAGTTCAGTTCAGTTGGGTGTGAAATTTATGCTCAAATTTCTGCAACTCTGTAGTTCAGTTGTACGAATAGTGGAGTAGTGTGTTATTGATGCGTGTTGCAGTGAGCAGACAAAGGAGGTGTTGTTCCTTATGAATCATATCGCAAATGCAATCACAGAGCTGTGATTCGGAACTTTATTGTTGTTGTTTGCAGAACCATGGCAAATATGGGAGCTCCATCAAGGCTTTGGTGAGCAAACTGTGTCCTTGCTCAGCCTCTCTCGTGTTGATTGGGCATCTTGGAATTTTATTTTGGCAACTTGGCCAATTGGTCTTCCAACAATCAGCAGTAGCAGGTCCAGTGCGTGATAACAGAACAAGCGATTGTGATCGTTTCTATCTCCCACTGGTATACATGTCTTTAATTCATAGTTTATTATACAGAGTTGGCTTTACTTAATTTTAAAAAAAATTCTCCATAAACTATGAATAGTTTCCTACTAGAATATTGGGAAAATTGAAATGAGTGGTGGTTATTCGCTTACCTGTGGAAGAACAGAAGAAAGGGCACAGTAGAAAGAGTTTTGATTTCACATATTGTGTTCCATGCTTCGTAGATATGCTAGCATGGCTGTCTTGCAGATTATGCAAATGTGTAGTTCTCATGTATCGATGCGCTGCAGTTCGTCTGTATTTACCTGCTCTAAGGTCTTTGCTTAAATAATTCTAAGGAGGTCACTTGATCTGGACTCCCTCTTCCTCCACTACAGCGGCCAAAACCTGCAGTTGCTGCCGGCTGAGACTGGCCAGGACGCCGACAACGGATTTGACTCCTACACCAATCTCATCAAGGTAGGGTGGAAATTCCTCTTAACTCTTTTGTGAGTTGTTGCTATCTGATTGTTGTAAGGTTGCCGGCTTAATCGGATGATATCATTTAGGATTAGTCTATTCATGAATTATTACCTGAGATGTTGGTTTGCCTGATGTTAATTCAGATGCCAAATGAGTACGATTTAAGCTCTTTTGCTTAGAATTGACTGACAAGTGAATGAGTTGATCATGCGATCGTAGCAGTTGACTCACTTTGGCAAGATGATCCTAATTACATGCTCAGTGGAATGCCAGAGTTGCATAAATTGTCTTTTACGAATTTAGCATTAGTTCCTTCTGTTGGTAAATGGAACTTCTATATGTTGTTTCATTACTACATAGTATGTGATTATTTTAGACAATTAACTATTGTTAAGCATTTTAAACATGCTGCTGCACTTGTTACCCTGTATTAACTTATTTGATATGTTTTTAGATGTGGAGTATGGCTGTGGATCTTGTCGTATTCATCAGGATCATAAGAACAATGTGATTTGTCCATTTATTGATACTTTATGATTTCTTTTGTCCACGGAGGTTTTAAGTTTTGTTTGTCTGTCGGACAGAGGGTTATTAAGCTTTCTATCAGGAAGATACTGGACATCCCGTGCTTTCCTGTTTAGCTACGCAAATTACTAAACTTGAATGTCCTTATGTTGTCTTGCAAGAGGAACAACAGAAAATTCCTATTTCACTGATTGTTATAGTTGACAGTCCGGTTTATTTCTCTGATTTGATGTAGGAAATGGATTGGAAGTTTCAGTCTTTCAGTACTGATTTTCTTTCTTCCCTTCATTAGCTGAATTTTCGGTTAGGGAAGGAAGGATAAAATATTGTCCAGAACAATCTAAGTGAGTTTAGTGAATGCTGACCACATTCTTACAATTCATAAGTATATGAAGAAGTGTTTCACACTTTCACTTTGATCCCTTTTTGGGTTACAAGCATACTCCCTCCGTTTTTATTTAGTCTGCATATTAGGTTTGACCGAAGTCAAACTTTGCAAAGTTTGATCAAGTTTATAGAAAAATATATAAACATTTCCCATAACAAATCTATATGATGTGAAAGTACATTCAATAATGAATCTAGTGGTATTGATTTTTTATTGTATATGTTAATATTTTTGTTTATAAACTTAGTCAAAGTTTACAAAGCTTGACTTTGACTAAAGCTAATATGCGGACTAAATAAAAATGGAGGGAGTACTTACCCAATGTTCATGAAAATGTTAAAGCCTAAAGCACTATCACTCTACTATCTTTGGCTAATAATTTAATTTTGCTTTTGATCATATATCACTACAGGTTGTTGTTGGAAAGTCAAAAAGCTACACGGGAAGACCTCCGAAAATAATTTCAGCCCCAAAGTAACAAAGGTGACGACGCCGTTATCACGGCAAGCAAGCTGGCATTCAGTTCAGCTTCTTGACGCGGTTCGGCATGATGGCGGCGCAGATGAAGGCATTCTTCGACTCCACTGGCGCCTGCGGCAGGAGCAGAGCATCTCCGGCAATCTCGCAGGCGTCTTCTTTGCCACGGGCACCTAGGGCTAGCACGCGATGATTGAGACTATCGCCACCTGTTGTCTAGATCGATGCCGGTGAGGAAAAAAAAAATACACGGAGCTACACAAACCAAATTCAATCCCCATCAACATCAGGTACAACCCTGGACTAGGGGATCCCATGAAGAAATCTTAGTCAAATAATTTATGAGTGACTGCTACTTTTTACTTGATAATTAGTTCAGAAAAATAGGAGCTAGCATTAGTTAAGTTAACCATCGATTTGCTTCAGGGTTAATCTATACTCTTAGCAGATTCCCATGTTAGGGAAAATACTTGCTATAATTAAGTGACTGATACCCCTTAGTTTGAACCACTTTTCGTGTCTCTGTGATCAATCTTCTACCTATAAAACGGTTGCTTCTCTGTTTATGCAACCTATTAATATCTATGAAACCCATACACTTGCTCTGGTTTTTGAATGTGCACTGGTTGCCGTGTCTTATATTTTTAACCAGCAACATGGACCTGTCACTCGTCTGTACTGCTTGTCTTGTCGCTAAAATAAGTTCAGTAACACTGCTATGCACATGCTATACCAACATCGCCAAAAAGAAATAACAAGTATAGTAGCCTAATTAGTAGCGCACCTTACCCACACCAAGTGTTTATATAGATCCAAATATTCCAACTCACACAGTCATCTGTGTGAGTTTGTATGGGTCATAGATCAGTTTGTTGAGAACAAACTCTAAACGTATTATCTTCAAACAAGTAAACCTTTTCCTTTGCCTTTGAGATTCTGTCGTGGAATTTCTGGGGTTCTAAATGGTGTTTACTCTTCTAAAAATGGGATAACATGGTATGGATAGGCTCGCTAGAATTTGCAATTGCAGTGGAGGTTCTCTTTTGTACTATATAAATGCATGAATATGTTCTTTCTCGAAATCCAATACATCTTTTCTTGATTTATTATTTGTCCAGAGTTAACCAAACACTGTTCACTTCGGATGAAAGCTCATTCAATCATGAACCTTTACAAATGCATGAATATTTTCTTTCTGGAAGCTCAGCACATCTTTTCTTGAATTATTGTTGTTTGTTAAAACATAAAGGTCACACAGTATAGTTTACTTACTGTTTTCCTATTCGCTTCTCTCATAGAATAGGGCTTGCAAGTTAGTACCTTCTTAAAGTATGCTACTGAATCTATCTATGGGAAGTCTGCAACCTAGAACTAACATCTTGCTCCTGCCTACTACATGTACAATGGTTTCATCAGGAATAATTATGCCCTACGTGGGAGAATGGCCTTACACTTAGATTTGGCAGTAGTTAGAGAAATATAAATACCAGGTAGCTGGACTACTTTGACACATAGGTGAGATAAAAAATCCAACTTCTCAAACTCTTTCTGTGCTATACGAGGTATCCAGTTCCTTTGGATTATATGATAAAAACATCTCTTGTTTTGGAATATCATGAACATTCTTTATGAAGTGCTCCCTAGGGATAATCTACAGTTAGAAATAGAGGGAGAGGAACTGGCTCCGCTCTCCCACGCAGCCACACCAACGTCGTCGCCTCGAGGGAGGAGTGGGCGCAAGTATTAAGCGGCGACGACGGTTTCGATCTGTGATTTTTGCCTTGACACCAGAGGCGGCGGATTGATCTCATCGAAATGGCAAGGTCACAACGACTCATCTACATGACTCTTTATTGTGTACATGAGCAAGAATATTGAAAATTTCCTCGTGTAGCTTTCCTAACAAATACTGGTGAACATCAACTCGTAAAACTTGATTGTTTGTAGAGACTTATGATGCACATGAATAACATTTATCTGCTATGCTTATTAGAAGTGCTCATGTATGAATAGCATCTATATATGCTAAGCTTTCTAGAAATACTCATGCACACAACAAGGACCAAATAAGCCAGTTGAACGGGCGGCAGCAAACCAGACACCGCACAAGCACGCCTCAAACGGCGCCACCGGGTGACGCCCCAACCATTAATTCAAATTAAACTGCTACTGCATCCAAGAGCTTTCCGTTTCCAGCATGCCGATTTCCAACTTTCCACTGCAAGTGTATGTACACTCGTACAGCCATTTGCATAAACTAACGCAACTGCCTGAACAGAAAGAGTGGACGACGCAACAAGCACGTGCCGTTGCCGGCCCCATGGAGCCAAGCAAGCAAGTGCGTGTCCAGCATGTCCACCCGTGAGCCAGGTCATTCCAGTAGCATCCGACAAGGATTACGCACGCACCGAAACTAACGTCGGCCCGCACCTACTCGGAACCTCGTCCATCTGTTTTCGTAGAAGTATCACTTCAATTTCTTTTTACATTCGGAATATGTAAATGGCAATCGTGTGGCAGATTACAAAATCGCCACACCTTCTCGATCTCTCCTTCCATTCCTGCACATCCTCCCGATCTCCTTTCTTTCCCGCCCTCCAGATTTACGGCTCCACACACCTTTCAAATTTTTGGGCAAAAACAATGCTTTAATTAGGATTTGATCTCTGGTCTGCAGGTAATCAATAAAGGGAGCCAACCATCTCACCTATGACACTCATTGTTGAACAAGCTAAGGAAAATACTGTTTTTGACATGTTTTGCCTTTAATATTTTATCACTGAAAAACTTTTGTTTCACCTATCAAACCTGACACATAAACTTTTCCCGTGGTAAATTCTCCATCACCACCACGATAAATGACGCACCACCAACATGATAACTTTTGTATACCACACGGTACATTATGTGTAAGTAGCATGGTCATAAGCATTGAAGACGTGATAACTTTGGTAAAAGCATCATGGTAACTTTGATTATCGAGAAGAAATTTGTTGAACCCCGGCCCCGGGTAATTTCTATAAATAGCACGATAACATTCATGCCATAAACTTGGCAATTTAGATACAAACATCGTGGTAACTTTAACCATTGGGGAAGAAAAATGTGAAAATATACCAGATAATTTATGTGTAAATAGATGGTAATATACGCAGCGCACATCTGATAACTGAGGTAGAAACACCATGGTAACTTTGACCATAGGGAATTTTTTTAAAAAGATACTCCGATATCTTCTGTGTAAATAGCACGGTACTATACCTCCCTCCCCTGGTATTTTTATGTGTAAATAGCATGAAAACATATGCACCGCGATAACTAAACACCATTATAAGTTTTTGACCCGTGGGGGGAAATTTTGCTGAAACATACCCTTGATAAATTTTCCGTAAATAACATGATATTTTAAGCACCGCGGGCTTGATAGGTTACCTAGAATCAACATGATAACCTTTTGTCCCCGGGAAAAGTTGTTCAAAACATCCCCGATAATTTTTGTGTGAATAACATGATAATATAAGCACCACATAACCGATAAGTTACAATATAAACATGATGGTAATGTTTTACCAAAGGAAAACAAGTTGTTAAAAATATACACTCGCCTCGTGAGGCCTCTTAGATGAACACAACACATGATGTGCTACAGAAAAGCCACATAATATTTAGTGTCATGAGGAGGCACATGTGCTCGTGGGTTGGCCCAGAAAAACGGCCCACCTTGACCCGCTATAGGCGTGATAAGTTACGCAAAAACATCGAAAAGTTATGAAAAAAGTTATCGAAACACACCCAGGTTTTTAGGTGTAAGTACCATGATAATATACGAACTGTAGACCTGGTAACTCATGTACAATCCCCCATGATAACTTTGACCAAGGACGAGGTTGATGTACACATACCCTGATAACTTATGTGTAAGTACCACGATATTTTACACATCGAAGACCTTATAACACAGTGGTAACTTTGAAAGGGGTGTGGTTGTTGAAACATAGTACCTGGTAAGTTCTATGTAAACAACACGGTAACTTACGCAACACAGGTCTGATAACTTGCATCCGAATACCATGGTAACTTTGTCCTGAGGAAAAATAGTGGTAATTTTTTGTACTTTTTTGTAGTAACACAATTGTAAAAAAAAGAGATCAAAACGATTAGTTTCTTTAGTTTGAGCAACAAATACCTAAGGATGAGGTTGTTGTGGTGGCGCGCTTTGGTGCCAAGGAGGTGTGGGTTCAAATCCCTTTTTTTTTATCATGTGGTAGACATGAAGAAGTGACAGTTTTCTCGGGGATGGGCGCGCGAGATGTGCGGGAGAAGCAGATTTCTCGGGCGAGTCTGCAAGGTCGTTCAGGAGAAGATGGGGTCGAAGGAAAGGGGACCGTGTGGTACTTTAAAATGAAAGAAGTAGAGGTGTGGCAATTTTGCTTATATGGCACACATGTGCCAAATATCACAGTCTTTTTACATTTTATTATCCCTGTCACGCCATGTGAAGAAAGATGCAAAACCGAATGCGCCATTTCCCCAGGGAACAGGTCCAAATTTGGCATGATACCATGCATAAGGGCATCTCCAGCCGCGCCCCCAAGAAGGCCCCCCCAGGCGTGTTTTCGTCCGCCGGCGCCAAAAAATCGGCCCAGTCGTGCCCCCAAAAGCCCAGTTTTCGCCGGCTCGGGCCGAAATTGGTGCCAGCGGACCCAACCCGAACCCGGCACGCTGGGGGTCGCTCGGGGGCGTCGGGCGAATTGTTTTTGGCGTGAAGAGCCGCGGGCCCACCGCGTCAGCGACTCTACTCTCTTCTCGACCCTTCGTCGTCCTCATCGCCTCGTTTCCCGCGGCGAATCAATGCCAAAGCTGCCGCGCGCTGCCGCGCCGATCAGCCTCCATTGATGCCTCACGGACGGCGCAGTGAAGGCTGGGCGACACGTCCCTCGGCCGCCACGCAATCACGCCACGCGTAACGCGCCGGCCAAGCCTACCACACGGCGTCTCCGCCTATAAAAGCCGACTACAAGCGCGCCGGAGAGACTCACCCCGATCATCCACCGACGACGCGCTCATTTCTCCCCCTTTCCTCCTCTCGCCGTCACCAGTTGAGAAAGCATGGCCGAGCGTTTCCCAGGCGACGGCGCGGCGGGGAACGAATTCGGGCGCCGTCATCTGCACGAGGACGAGGCTCGCCTCCTTTTCGAGGCCGAGTACCCGGTCCCGCCGGACATGCGGGTGCCCGGGGCGTGGAGGATCAGCGTCGGCAGCGTGCCGGTGCCCCCGGTACCCATCAGCGTGGCGCGGCGTGCGGAGATCGCACGCATCCGCTCGTCCCTGCCGCGTGCGGCGAGGGAGAGGCCCCGGTACATCCCCGACAGCCCAATCTGGGAGCCGTACTTCTGCCGCCGGCACGGCGAGCAGCTCGAGGCCACCAACGGCGTCGTGCCCTCCGGCAGGTTCAACGCCGCCGGCCGGCGTCGGTGGTGGGGCGTGCCCGGGCGCACGTTGGAGTCCGTCCTTGAGTACATCGAGGGCGGCAACACGCCGCGCCTCGAGTACCCCGCTCCCCCGTCCTTCTCATGCCGCCGCCGGGGAAGCTCCTGGACGCCGAGGCGCATGGAGACCGGGGTGTCCTCCTCGTCCGGAGGCTCTCCCTGCCTCCACCTCCGCCCCGTCAAGCCGGAGCCCTAGGACACGCCTGTCAGCGCGCGTACCCGCAGCTCCGGCGGCTCTCCCTGCCTCCACCTCCGCCCCGTCAAGCCGGAGCCCCAGGACACGCCTGTCAGCGCGCGCACCCGCAGCTCCGGCGCCCTCGTCGAGCCCAAGGTGGAGTCCAGCCTCCCCCCAGAGTACGAGGAGATAGCCCGGCGCGGCTTCTCCGACGAGGACGCCATGCGGTGGTCGCGCGACGACTACCTGCGTGAGGAGATGATCCGGCAGCGACGACTACGACGCCCCCGGACCGTCCAACCCGCCGCGCCAACCGGGGGAGGTGTGCAGCAGGGACGGCGGAGGCGTAGGCGGGGGCGACGACAACGACGACGGTGACTACACGCGGTTCTACAGCCTCCTCGGCATGTAGAACCGCATGGGCGGGCGGCGAGGGAGACGGTGGGGGTAACCCGCGGTAGTTTTTTTTTCTTTTTTTTTGTAAAATATGTTTAAATTTGAACGAACTCACCCGTGTTTGCGTTGTGTTTGTGCCGAATTTGAACATTTTAAAAACCCGTGGGGGGCCGCGACGGGGGGCATCACGCTCCCAGTGCGCGGTTTAGCGCCGATGCGCCCCCAGAAGGCGATTTTTTGCCCCTCCTGAGAGGCCAACGGCTGGAGATGCCCTAAGCATGGTTGGATCTTGGACGCAATGGGTGGCACGCCATCCATCTGAGTCAGCTCTGCCAGGCTAGTTGCCATCTAGGCACCGTGCCCCGGCCACCCACGCCGCCAGACCAGGAACCGCGATGCATCATACGGTCAGAAGAGGATGGCACCATACGGTCGTCGGCATCGCCGCCGCCGTAACCGCCATGGCTCTTGTCACGCGAGCAGGAGAGAAATTTTGAACCGGAACAACAGCATGGGTAGGCTTATGGCAGACCTGGTCCAAGTTTCAGGCTTCCGTTGTTCCCTACCTAGCCAAAAATTCAGATCATGAATTGGTTGAAAAATACTCACAACTGGAGCTTGATCATGATAAGCTCAAGAGCGATCAGGCAACTATCATGCTAACCTAGCTGGATGGGTCGAAACCACCAATTTATAGTAACTACTCACAGTGTGATGAGCACATACAGATCCATCCATGCAATAGGATCAAAGCAATTGCAAAGGGCCACTCCCTCTCAGGTAGCCTGTTATGTCTTCTCTGCAGCCCCTCAGAGCAAGATGGACAACATTAGTTCTGATCATCATAACCAAATCGAAAGGAGGGTAGCAATACCAGAAGGCGAAGCTTGGTCATGACCAATGAGGATTACACGGACAAAATATTCATTAGGGATAAATTACCTTAGGATAAATTTGCCTACGAGCTGGCAACAAAGCAGGCTGAAAGGTGATAAAGATTTGGCGAGAAACAAGCTTCAATAGAAAAAAGCAAACAGAAAGTAATAGAATGGGCGCTGTTCGGTCCTAATCTTTTGTGCCCAAGCAAGCAGCGACGCCTTTTCAGAATCTTTCTTTGACCTGCACATCCAAAGCTTGCGCCTGTGGAGCGTCCAAACACCACGCCTATATAGAGTCCCAAGCCTAGGCTTCGCCGATGATTGTCCAGAATCAAGAGCAGCAGCGTTAATGCCATCGTTGCAGCAGTTGCCAGAAGCACTGGCCTAAGCTTAATGGAGCAGGAGTTCTCAGCAAACAAAGACTTCGCTGAGCACTATTTGTCTATGGCGAATGAGAAGAGCACCGGAGAAACATCCTTCAGCCGCTGAGCAGAACACCAACGGTCGAGCCAGAATGATACTTCCTCTGTTTCATACTCCTATTAGTTATCGCTAATTTAGTACAACTTTATATTAAATCAGAGATAACTAATGAAACTATGGGAGTATGTTAGAGCCGTCATCTGGTGCACAACGTGTATCCATGACCAGCGGAATCACCGACTCCAGAGTCCTCCAAGTAGCAGTATCCATTCTATGCTTAGGGCTTCTTTGATTCAAAGGAATTTTATAGAATTTTTGGAGGATTGAAATCTTTAGGATTTTTTTCTATGTTGGTCCTTTGATTCATAGGATTGGATTCTATAGGAATTTTTCCTATGGAATCTTTTGTACTACATTTTATAGGAAATTTAACATCCACTCCAACCTTTTTTTACAATTTTTTTGTTTTTCCCGTGGCATCAAACAATCATTGCTAATTCTATAGGATTCAAATGGGTATGCCACTCCAACCCTACACTTTTCCTATTCCTGCGTTTTCAAAATCCTATGAATCAAAGAGGCCCTTAGTAGGGTTGAAAGGATGATCATAT
>NC_041390.1:35576407-35616766 GCF_002162155.2 Triticum dicoccoides | reverse complement strand
TGAATGGCATTCCCTTATGAAACTTGGCAAGAACTCAAAACATTGGTCAATTGCCACCAAATTTTTTAAGAATTTTTTCTTCTTTTTTCAGATTTTACTATTCATGCTGAGATCAGATGAGCTCAAACTGAGACGAAGACCTTCTAACACCTTTGTCATGAATGCAAATGACATGCACATATAAGTGCTGTTTTCTGAATATTTTGATATCTTATTCACATTTTTCTAAGTTAGTACGAATTTGTTATGATTTTTTAATGTGACGATCAAACAGTTAAAGGGCAAAAGTATAAGACAAGCAGAGTGGTTTGGGCAGAAACCAGTGTTGTCAGAACCTCGTCCATCTGTTTTTTTTTTCCAGAGTCATAGGAATGCAGTGCGTAGATATATCGCCACATAGACATGAAAGGAAATATTAAATTCCCCACTTGGAGTATTAGTTAATGATTGAAGTGGGATCTTTAGGAAATTCCACGAAACAAAGGGTTGGCCGGGGGACCGGTGGATCACTTCATTTTTTTTACAACTTATATATATATGTCTATCACTTCCTGTGAAGAAAAGATGAACGCACCATTTCCCGAGGGAATAGCTCCAAAATTTGCATGATACCATAAGCATGGCAACAACTACAGTAATATATACACAACTGAGATTTATACATCCAGAGTGTCTATTTTCTCGAATACGCATCCTGAGTGTCTATTCAGCTCTAGAGAAGCACTATGGTACGCCTTGCACACAAAACAAAGTAGAAGATCCCGTGGGCGTACGTCGGTGTAGTGGAAGATGAGCTATTGTGGTGGTTAGATCTTTGGATGCAATGGGTGGCACCGGCACCGCACGCCCCATCCGCGTCCGCCCTGCCAGGCAAGTTCCCATCCAGGCACGACCACCCGCGCCGCCGGAGCAGCAGCCGCGATGCATCACTCCGATTACGCGAGCAGAAGAGGATGACACCATACGGTCGTCGCCGCCGGCCCCGTGACCGCCGTGGCTCTGACGAGCAGAAGGAATTTTTTGAACCAGAGCAGCAGCGGCAGAAGAAATTTAATGAATATGTGTTAATTGTTTTTCAAATACATGTTCAATTTCATTAACGATACAAATTTTCACTTAAAACTACGAAAAATTACATTGTAAAACTATTATTTCAAATGTCACTCAATACCTGTCTACTTTTATAATACGCATAGCATTTTCTTATACATCTGGAACATTTTTGTTTACATGTCAAACAGTTTTCGAATACATGGTTTGAATATGTGTTAAACATTTTTCAAACACACTATTCACATTTTTACATTTTTTAAACTATGCGAACATTTTTTTAAAAATTGCAAATATTTTTTAATGCATGTACATTTTCTAAAATGTCATGTATAATTTTTTAATTTTGCAAAAAGTACATTGTTTAAAATTCTACAAATACCTTTTAGAAACACATAAATATTTTTAAAATGTCACAAACATTTCGATGAATGCTATCAACATTTTCTATACATAGCATGAACAGTTTTCAACATTCCATTAAAATTTGTCTAATGCACGTTGAAAATATTACAGAATTTTTAAATTAATAAGATATATAGCTCAAATATAAACAGAGGTAAAAAGAAATGGATGAAGAAACAGACGCCACAGCTATATCTCGTCTGTTGCGAGATGTAGCTCTGGTTTGCCTCTTGCGCCCTCAAATATGGGCCAGTCCATTGGCGCATTTAGCTCTCTCGGTTGTTTTTTCTTCTTTCCTCTATTGTACCCTGGTTGGACTGGTCTGGGATTTCCCACCTTCTTTTTTTTCTTTCTTTCATTTTACTGTTTTTCTTTATAATTTTTACCTGTCTTCTTCAATTTCATTGCTTTCTCTTTTCTATCTTTTTCTATGCGTTTTCTTTACCTTTCTCACCGGTTTTCTTTGGTTTTCTTTTTCTCTTTTTTCCTTTAATGTATTTTTTATGTTTTCATCAGTCTTCATAAGGTCTTTTCTTTTCTTTTTTCATCTGTGTGTTTTCCTCATGGTTTACATCAGTTTTGGTTTGATATATTATTTTAATGTTTATTTACTGGTTTTCTTCAAGATTATTCAACGCGTATCTACTTTCCCATACACATTATACATTTTCTGGACACATCAGGAATTTTTTTCAAACACATTTAAAAATTTTCACCTACATCATTAACAGTTATATATATATAATTGTACATCTACTTTTTCTTATACATGGTATAATTTTTGGATACATAATAAACAATATTATTATTGACATTTATTTTTTTCCAAATAAATAAATAACTTTCTTCAACTCATTTTTGATGACTAAATTTTGTATACACGTTTAACATATTTGAATACATGGTAAACATTTGTCAAATATATGTTTTGATGAATGGTTTTTCATACATATTGTACATTTTTCTTATACATCTTAAACATTCCTTTTGTACATGTTTATCTTTTTAGAAAAACATGATTAACATATTTTGAGTTTATATATGTCAATGTCTATTTTTTCAAATATATGTTGTACATTTTTTAAATGTGCGATGAACAGCTTTTAAAAATTAAATTTAAAAATAAAAGAATACTTTTAAAAAACAAAAGGAAAAAGTGGAAAAGCAAAACAAGAGGAAACAAAAAAGGAAATAGTCGCTTCTCACTAGGCCGGCCCATTTGTCTAACTCGCATCAAGCGAGATATAGACGCGCCCAAAAGCAGAAAAGGGAAAACAAACAAGCATGAAGCTACTTGGGTCGGCCTAATAGTTGCGACGTGACAGAGCCCTTTTCTATACCGGTTTTTTACTTTTATTTAATTATTTTATTTTTATTTTTATTTTTTCCTTTTAATTTTCTTTTTTCAATGAAAATCTTCAAATCTCTAAACGTTTTGCAATTTTTTGAAGTTTTTCTATTGATGAACTTTATAAATTTTGTGATTTCTTTTTCCAAAATGGATGCACTTTTTTTTTCCTAAAATCGATAAACATGTTTCAAAATTGATGATATTTTTTTCAAATCATTGTACTTTTTTCAGAATCGATGAACTTTGTTTCACATTCGTTCACCTTTTTGAAATCCACAAATTCGGGAAAATTTAGTCAATTTTGTGAAATTTTTCAAATTCATTTTTTTCTAAATTTGTGATATTATCTTTCAAATATGTAAATGTTTTTCATCTCACATTTTTTTCAAAGTACTATGAAAACCCTGCTGGAGAAGACCAACCGCAGGAAAAAGCGATAAAAAACTAGCTTCTTATAGAGAATGAAAAGAAAAAAGAAGCAAGCTGGCAAAGCGAGAGAGCCAACTAGCGCAATAGTGGGTCGCGACCCTCTGGCACCGCGCGCAGTCGCCACCTTTCGTAACTGGCACTTAAAGTGCTGACAAGGAGCTCTCAAGCAAGACATATCCTGTCCCATGCAGGGGTTCATGAGAAAACATGGCCCCAACTCCCACCCCCCTTACGCGCATATTTGTTGGAGAACCCACTTTAACCAGAGTTTTAATTTTGTGTGTGCTTTCTTATGCCATTTTAATTTTTTTTATTTTCTCAATTTTCATTTTAAAATTAGTTAACATTTTATTAAAATTGGGAATATTTTTAGAAAATTATGAATTTATTTTTATATTGAAACAGAATTTCAAATTTGAGATCTTTTTTTCTTATTTGGGAACATTTTCTAAAATCCATGAACATCTTTAAAAATTTGTGATTTTCTAAAAAAATCCTAGAGATTTCTTGCATCATGACATTTTTTAATATTTGTAACTATTTCGTAAAATTTGTGAACATTTTGAAGTTTCATAAACTATTGATAAAGATATAAAAAATCCACTTAAAACAATAGTGTACATGGCACAGTAGGTGCCAAGTGATGAAGCATTATATGGGCCGCACCATTTAGCATCCAAGGTGGGGATTTGGTCTACAACCAGACACGCATTATAGGAGCACTCTACTATGACATATGTGTGTAGGACACATAACGCTTGTGTACACACATTCACATATCGTCTAATGAATATACTAGCTCAACCGCAAAATAATAATGAATATACTAGCTAAATACTCATGCATAGACTTATGACACCACGGAGGGCACAACTCATTACCAAGCACATACGCTTCATCAACTTTGTTCGTGATGGGTGATAGTGTTGTGGACTAGGCGTACTCATCACGCCGTCTCCCGACTAGTGGGTCGGGCCGAGGACCCCATGATGATTCACTAATGGTCACTAATGGGTCATTTCGGGCAGCACATGCCGAATATAAAGAGGATTCCATAAGACTTGGCACAAAGACAAGGACTCCTCTAAATCCTAGGCCTACGGTGCATATATAAATCGAGGTCAGACTAGTCAATAGACAATCTTATATTCATTACTACAATCTCGTGGTAGATACATGTACTCTGTACTATACCCCATATGAATATAATCAAAAGCAGGACGCGGGGTATTACCTTCATCAAGAGGGCCCGAACCTGAGTAAAATTCAGTGTCCATGTTACCATCGCTTCAAGACGCCTAGCTTAGGACCCCTACTACGAGATATGCCGGACATAGAACCAACATTGGTGCTTTCATCGAGAGCCTGCTGGCAGTCGCCATGGTGCGATGGGAATTCGGATCATCTCCGGCCTGATCTACGCATCGGAGCCGAGCTTTATGGTCGATGTCGGCATCTTTTTCGCCGGCTCGGCTGGTCACCTTGGCTGGACCGAGAACCGCGCTCCATGTCAAATCATCAAGATCAGGCGGATACTTTCATCATCATCAGCTCAAATCTCAACCAAGACCATGGAAAAGTCGTCCATGGAGCCTGGGGCTCATCGTCAATATTACCCTCGTGTGATTGCACAATTTTTTTTCTGTACAACAGACTTGTTTTCGTTGCCCCCATATCCTTGGGAGTCGGTTTGACGAACCCTTTGGTGAATTTGTGCGAAATTGAGTATGCAACGACCCTGTAAAATTTCGTCACCTTCCGATGGAGGAATCTCTGACGATCTATGATAACCGAAGGCCTGTAGAGTCTGGACGGGAATCTGGATGACTTTAGGACGTGCTCTCCAGAGCCTAGCTCGAAGGTTATTTGGAAGATCCAACCGTTTATATTCCGCGGAATTTCCATATCTACTACCTCTCAAAATTTCAGCTCGATCCGACTGTTCAAACTCCCGGAACGTTCCGATTAGTGCATCACTTTTCGGATCTGTTTTCTACACGAATACAAATTCGATCTGAGTTCATCTTTTTTCATGAACAGGATATTTGACAACCTTTTTGGAAGAATCTCTTTATAGGGTATTGTGCATTGTTCTTAAACACGTGCCCACAAAATTTTAAGCATTCTCTGAGGTATTCTTCACCATCACACTAGTGTCAAACCAGTCCGGCAACATTACTCCACGGCTGCCGACCTGCGCTAGACATGCCATTGCTTTGTTGAGCCGAGCTCAACTTTTTCGGATCATCATCTCGGCGAGCCGAACAAGAGTTCGACATCGTGAAGGATAAATCATCACCAACATCGCCGCCCCATGGATTACACGGAGCGGGCACACCGTCATCGTCGCACAGTCACTTCATCAAGCCGACATTGACCATGTCACAAGTCACGACCAGCGTTGGCATAGCTGCACTGTTGTTTCTTCAAGCCGATGTTCATCACGCCGAAGTGCTTCAACACCTCGGCTGACATGACAGCTACAACGTCTCCTTACCGACCCGCTCCGTCACCTCGGCTAGATCGGTGCTTCACCATCTCTTCATCAACCTACTCCGGAGCCTTCGGCGTCACCAGCCGACCAACTTCGTCACATTAGCTAGACTGGGGGCTTTGCCTCAGCGAGCCAACCTTTGCCAGCATCGCCATGCCGTCGCTTCATCGTCCATCAGGCAATGGGTGTGTGGATCAAGTCCCAATTTTGGGAGTAACCTTTTTTCAGATTGCTAAAACAGATAAACCAGGTGCTATTAATCCTAATAATTTTTTCTTGCTTGGGTTTACTTTTTCTGAGAAATTATTACTCTGTTTTGTTCCATCATCTGTCCACAGGTCTGTCAAGTGATGGTCGCATTAACGATGTTTGCGTGATGGTTCGTTCAGTTTCCAGTCCGTAGTTCGGCGAACGCCTCATCGAGGACTTGGACCGCCCTATGAATACAGACTTTGTCACGCCAGCGCCCTGCATCGACATTGGCTTCGAAGCTAGGCCACATCTTTAAAAAAAAATATTTTGCGTAAATTAATTATGCGAGGTTTTTCTTCTATATTTATATTATTTTTTGGACTGCACAATTTTACATATCTAGGTAATCGACTTCGACTGCGTCACGCGGTCACTTCGGCAAGCCGACACCGTCGTCCCAATCGGCTCGCGTGATCACCTTATTGGTCGAATTGCCATACCGATATGTTCGGTTGCCTCGTGGGCTTCGACGTCGCTGAGAAAACTCTACCTCATCGAGTGTTCGGCACACGGGCCATATTTCTTTTATTACTCACTTTGCATAAATTATTAATTATGCAACGAATTTTTATTCTATTTTTATTACTATTATCCCTGGCTTGCACTATTTTCTGTGCACATGTAAATGATCTGGGTTGGGCAGCGCTATCACCTCGGCTGGATCGGGGCCTCGTCATCATATCATTAACCTACACCATGGATTTCGGCGTCATAAGCCGGCCTGCTCCGTCGCTTCATTCGGACTGGAGGTTCCACCCCATCACATTAGCCGTGCTATGTCGCCACTTTGGAGTGCCGAGCTCTTCGCTCCGCCACCTCGGGACCGGCTTGTGGGCTGGGAGCTCGTCCCGCCGTAAGCTTGGGCGGCGCATCGATACCGAGCACATCAACTAGCTAAGTCCCTTCCATGCTCATCTATCTATCTATCTATCTATACCTATACTAATTACAGACTTCCAAGAAGTTACCATGTTAATTAGTAATTAGGAACCATTGATTTGATGGGCCCAAATTATTACGGCTCAGATTGAAAAAAAGATTAAAAAAACTAATTATAGACTCCCAAGAAATTACCACGTTAATCAGTAATTAGGAACCGTTGATTTGATGGGCCCAAGTTATTACGACTCAGATTGAAAAAAAGATTGAAAAAAATTGTTGAAATCATAAAATTGTAATAGAACCAACTGTTTTTTTCCCATGTGCTAAATGGGATGGCCTCCGTGAGTATAGTCCACGAAAAAAGAAATGGCACCTATCCCTCAAAAAATAAATCTGATCGGATGCATAAAAAAGCAATCTGATCGCAACTCATATTATCTCTTAAAAAGTCAAACTGCTCTCCCTATCCCTTAATTCTCTCTCCCATGTAAATACGATCACTTTTTACCATGTCTCCCCCGTATCTTCATCTCCCAGTCCCTCTCACGTGTCTTCTCTCTCTTATCTCTCTCTCAACTATGGAAACTACCAATCTATCGTGCTACTCCTACACGATCAAACCTTCCAAAAGAATCCTCACGCATAACTAATCTTCAGGCAATATTTTCCTAAAAAAAAAATCTTCACACAATATTATACCAATCTTAAAAAAAAACCAATCTAGGGTAACTGTAAAAAAATTCTATCGTACTACTACTACACGAAACATTAAAGGAAACTATGATTTTTTTGATAAAATATCCCTTGATTATCTCCTAAAAGCATGCAAAGCAGAAAATCCCTTAAATAATCATGCCTTCATTATCTCCTTAAAACGTGCAACACAAAACATCCTTTACATGGATACAGATTATTTTGCATGTTCTAAATAGGCAAGTACATGCAACAACCATTGCAGCGTGCCAAAATTCTTGATTCTCCATCTATTTTCATGGAGGAAATCAGTATCCGCGATTTGTATTTGGCTCTGCTGATCGATTTTGAGTCCGCCTAGACGTGCAGTTCTATCTCTTCCCGATCGACATCAGGCCAGTGCAACTTAAACTTCTTGATTCCCGATCTATTTTCATGGAGGAAATTAGGATCCACGATTTATGATAGGCTCTTCTGATCGATTCCAAGTCCGCATAGACGTGCTCTCGGGTTCTATCCAATTCGCTCTAGGGCTTGAGATCATGACACCACCAGGTAGCACATCCTCCTCCACCTCTTTTCTCTCCCACAATCTAACATGATTTTTGGTTACATTGACCTCCGTTGTGTTTCCAGCAGTGCACGTTCGATCAGGGAGGTTGTGTACGTGAATGTTCGGGTCAACCCAGCAGCCTTCTACATGTACATCTTGCTGAACAAACTATGTGCTAGCTTCCCGAAGAATCTCATCGGAAAGGAATCAAGCAGATGGAGTCATCGTGACGCCACAACCGGCCATCTACAACCGGCACCCTGACCGGTTCCACTGGGCGTGCGACGGTGCTGATTACCTCTGCCGGAACCTATAGGTGCCGTTTCTCCTTCTGTTCTCCTCCCTGACCTGGGTTACTTCGTGTCTTCTTATTCTCTTATCTTCTATACGTGACCATCTCCATTGCTGATTGTGCACACCAGCGACCAGGACTTCCCTAACCCAATGGCAAGCAGGTGCTTCCATCAGCAGTAGGGCTGCGTGTGTCCCCTTCCAGAGCATCCACACACAAGTAATATGGCCGCCACTTCTCAGTTGGACCTAGAATTACATCATGAGTTATTCGTTTGTGTTAATTTGATCTGTTTCTTGCATTGATCTGGAAAAATGATAGAGGCTAGGAGTATACTACATGGTGACTATGGTCGGTTAACACAACTGTCTGCCATAGACGAGTAGTTTTCGTACGTTACTGCTGCTACGGTCGATTGCAGGAGAAGCATAGCAACAACAAACATGTTTGTCGAGCTACACTATCTTTGTCCACTGATGTGGTTGACAATTTGACAATCACTGCAGGTCACACTCCTCATTATATGTACTATTTTATCGTCTATGTAGACAGTTGTTTATGGATGAAGCTGGGGGTCACGTATTACTTGCATGCCTCATGCTAAATTGTGCATGATACGCATATATCTCCCATGACAAATCTTCTTAAACTAACAACTTCCATTACAAATTATAAACCTTCCTTTTGTGATCTCATGGTATTCCAACTCTATTGCTCAATACTTCTAATAAGTTCTCCATCGATCTTGCTCTTTGACTATGCTACCTGCAGAGATATACATCAGCTTATCACATTGTACTAATCGTTTATGTCTAATCACAATTTACTTCTTGCATCTACTAATGTTGACTTTGTTACCTGTAGGAATTGACAACATAATATTCTGGTCTAAAAGTTGCTCTCAATGAATTTCCAACCAAGCAATGTTTTCCCTATTTTGTATACCAGAGGAGAGGTCTATTCAGAGGAGAAATTTATGCACTAAAATGGAATTCATGACATTTTGTTTTGCTCGAGAGAGGGGACTGTGTAAACAGAAGACCAAGAATATGTGATCATCAAGTGTGACAGATGGCAAGAGTACGCGCTATACCAAGAATATGTGATCATCAAGTGTAACTAATGGCAAGAGTACGCGCTACGATGTATGCAAAAAATCTCCATAGGACAACGGCATGTTAAAGATTGAGGTGATTTTTGATTGTTCTCACATTGATCAGTTTATATAGTATATATGAGGATATATTCAAACCAGTCTGGCAACTATTGGTACTTATAATTGGTTGATTAGCACAAGTAAGTGATACAGGCGGTTAACTGCTGCAACAGGTTATGTTGTAGTATCTATCTGTAGCATCTAAAAGATACAAAAAAATGATTAGAATTTTATGTAAAAAAAAATTGAGTTGTAGCATGTATGTGTAACATGTAGGAGATGAAATAATATGATCAGTGAGCATTATTTGGCCTACAAGACTATGTATCTTTATTTTTTGAAATTGATACTTATATAGGTATCTCCCTATTATGAGCTATAGAAAGAACAAGGAGGATTCTAAATACTTGGATATCCAGAGTTGTAAGAGCAGTCTATTACTTTATCTTGGGATGTTACTCTGATCAATACTCGCCGCCAACAAACCAGATACCCTCGCAAATGGTATAGTAATTAATTCCAGTAATGTATCATATCTTTTCTAAATCGTATTTAGTTAGGAAGGCGCTTGCCACATCTGGTAATCGGATGTAGTATACATGTCTCCTCTTTCTGCTGCATCTTTCTTTCTTTGCTCCTCAAGAATTATTTCTTCCCTTTAGCCCCACTACCACTCTTTGTTTGCATATACATGGTTGCAAACATCGCTGGCCGTAGGCCAGCAACCGCAAGGGAACATCACAACAGTTGCTAATCAGTATACTTCGCATATGACATAATAGCGACAACAAAGTTATATCCCTTGGGTCAGGCTTTATAATGCACTACTGCTTCATACCTATTTCAGTAGTTTATATTTTGTCTGTACTTGACGCAGTTGATCTATTTTTTGGATGTCAGTAAGCAGACTATTTAGTGATATCATCAGCAAGTTTTTCAGTTCTTATAGAAGAGGCAGAAAAATGTGTATTATGTTTCAAATAATACTTCTAATGGCAGTTTTAAATACAAATATGATTTTTCCCTCAATGAATGCGTCCATTGTTTGTTTACTTTCCACTCAGTGCTATAATTCTTTTGCCCTAAACAGTACACATGTTCCAGTCGTTTTTTTTCAAGGATAACAAGTAGCAAACATTTGTGCTATGCAAATATGTAATTGGTCTCTTAGAGGATGTGCAAACGAATCAAGTTACACTGTTATAGAATAATAATCCATATAGAATTGACATAATAGAACTCATTGATAGTCATTACGAGACCAAAGTGCTTTTTGTTTCAGAGATTTCACAATGTTTGACATGCGTTTACATCAAAAGGATTTAGTGAACTCTAATGCAAGAACAATTGTTATTCATGTGAAACCAATTGGTCATTTTCTTAATAAGCTTATTATCCCTCTTTTCTAGAGAAGTTTTAGGTGATCTATAAAGTTGTACTAGCATTTGATTCATTATTCATTCATTTTTTGGTTCATTTAGAAGAAATACAAAAAAAATTATGAACTTCTTGATGATGAGCTTTAATTTTAGGAACTTTTCGTTAAATAAAGGCATAAGAGGCATGCATGTGCCAACAGAGGATGCCCTGAAATTATCAAATTGTTGCTTCACATTCTGATTTATAGTGATTTAAATATTTGTCTCAAGTCTTAGTATTTTCAACCTATCTATAACTTACTTTCTTTCGATCTACAACTAGCAATTATGTCCAGCACTCTCTATTTTGCATGTGTTTGATAGGTAGATTTATAATCTGTACATTGTTTTAATATATGAAATTATCCATACACAAAAAATATTAATAATAATTCATTTTATTTGTGCTAATCAACTCTGCGGCGCAAAAGAAATATAAATCTAAGGTATTATAAACATAGCCCGTGCGCATGCACGGGTTGACGACTAGTTTTTTTAATTCTTGTTCGGTTCGACCAAACATTATATTTATGCTCAAATATGTTTGTCAAAAATGAGGTTCATTAAAAAACACTTTTCTTTGCCCGTGTTAACTGGGGCTCTTAAATTTACATGAGCCATTTTATAATAAGTGTTCTTTTTCTAAGTCGTTGCAAAGTCTTTTTCTACCACTCCTTTCTCGATTCGAGTGTATGGTCAATAGCCGGATAGTCTATTTTCTCTCTAATGCCGCTCGAGTTTAGTTCGCTAAACTGGCTTAATGAGCAGTACTCCGCCTTCGGGATAGGAGCTTGTAGCCGTAGGTTGACCCGCTTGAAGTCTTGAGATTAGATGTGTCATATTAATGCACGACAGAAGCACAAAAGTAAGACCAATTTTTGGATTGGCACCAAATGACTCGATTTAGTTCGGGCATAAAGTTTTTACTGATTTTTTTTGGTTTTCCAAGCCTATGGCACTTTTAAACTATTTGTGTTTCCAGCATAAGTCTCACAGTGCAACACCGGACACCTTTTAGAGATTCGGCAAAAACATTCTTGGATATTGCTATATATGCATTGGTTTCGAATTGTGTCTTCGGTCAATACTTGGGTTGCCCGGCTCCTGTGGTTGCCTCCTGATAATCCCCAAGTGCAGGGAATCATCGTAGCAATTTCAAATGGTGGAAGTATAAGTATGGACTGTCGAACCCACAAGGAGCTAAAGGTAAGATCAATATTCTCTCAAGTCCTATCCGCCACTGATACGACTCTACGTACACCGAATGTTTGCTTTCAACTAGCATCGAGAAATAAAACTACGTTGTGGGTATGAAGTGGATAACTTTGCATGATATCGGAGAGCTAAAATATGAAAGTAGGTGCTGTTATCATAAAGTTAGAATATATTACTAAATATTATAAATAGCGAGTGTGGAATAATGGTGGATCGGTGTGCGGAATTGTCCTAGGCAATTGTTAACAAGACCGATAGTTGTCATTGCAATTTCATATGAGAGAGAGGCATAAGCTAACATACTTTCTCTTCTTGGATCATATACACTTATGATTGGAACTCTAGCAAGCATCCGCAACTACTAAAGATCATTAAGGTAAAACCCAACCATAGCATTAAAGCATCAAGTCCCCTTTATCCCATACACAGCAATCCCCTTACTCGGGTTTGTGTTTCAGTCACTCACCAACCCACTATAAGCGAATCATGAACGTATTGCAACACCTTGCAGCGGGAATCCCTCACGCTTGCACGACACGGAGGGCACCATAAGACAACACCAAAATAAAACATACAACTCGTACCAATCTAGATCATCAATCAACCCAAAGACAAAAGATATCTACTCAAAACATCATAGGATGGCAACACATCATTGGATCATAATATGTGGCATAAAGCACCATGTTCAAGTAGAGATTACAGCGGGGTGCGGGAGAGTGGACCGCGTAAAAGAGATGAGGATGGTGATGATGATGGTGATGTTGATGAAGACAAGCACCGCGGCGATGATTCCTCTCTCGATGGCACTCCGGTGCCACCAAGAGAGAGGAGGAGAGGTTCTCCCCCTTGTGCTTCCTCCTCCATGGCCTCCCCCTAGATGGGGGAGGTTCCCCCTCTGGTCCTTGGCCTTCATGGTGATGATGGCCCCTCCGGGATCCTCCTCCATGCCCTTCGGTGATGATGCCCCCCTCCGGCAGGGTGCCAAAGAGGGCCTAGATTGATTTCTCGTGGCTACAGAGGCTTGCGGCGGCGGAACTTCCGATCTAGGTTATTTTCTGGAGGTTTCTGTATTTATAAGAATTTTTGGCGTCGGTCTCACGTCAAGAAGATGCCTGATACGTCTCCAACGTATCTATAATTTTTGATTGTTCCATGCTACTATATTATCTGTTTTGGATGTTAATGGGCTTATTTTTACACTTTTATATTATTTTTGGACTAACCTATTAACTGGAGGCCCAACCCAAATTGCTGTTTTTTTGCCTATTTTAGTGTTTCGCTGAAAAGGAATATCAAAGGGAGTCCAAACGGAATGAAACCTTCGGGAGCGTTACCTTTGGAACAAACGTGATCCAGGGGACTTGGAGTGGACGTCAAGAAACAATCGAGGAGGCCACAAGGCAGGGGGGCGCGCCTGATGACCCATAAGTGTAGGAGATCTATCGTAGCCTTTTCGATAAGTAAGAGCGTCGAACCCAACGAGGAGCAGAAGGAAATGATAAGCGGTTTTCAGCAAGGTATTCTCTGCAAGCACTGAAATTATCGGTAACAGATAATTTTATGATAAGGTAATTTGTAACGAGTAACAAGTAATAAAAGTAAATAAGGTGCAGCAAGATGGCCCAATCCTTTTTGTAGCAAAGGACAAGCCTGGACAAACTCTTATATGAAGTAAAGCACTCCCGATGACACATGGGAATTATCGTCAAGCTAGTTTTCATCACGTTCATATGATTCACGTTCGGTACTTTGATAATTTGATATGTGGGTAGACCGGTGCTTAGGTGTTGTCCTTACTTGGACAAGCATCCAACTGATGATTAACCCCCATTGCAAGCATCCGCAACTACAACATAAGTATTAAGGTAAATCTAACCATAGCATGAAATATATGGATCCAAATCAGCCCCTTACGAAGCAACGCATAAACTAGGGTTTAAGCTTCTGTCACTCTAGCAACCCATCATCTACTTATTACTTCCCAATGCCTCCCTGTCGGTGTCAAAACCGGCGGATCTCGGGTAGGGGGTCCCGAACTGTGCGTCTAGGCCGGATGGTAACAGGAGGCAGGGAACACGATGTTTTACCCAGGTTCGGGCCCTCTTGATGGAGGTAAAACCCTACGTCCTGCTTGATTAATATTGATGATATGGGTAGTACAAGAGTAGATCTACCACGAGATCAAGGAGGCTAAACCCTAGAAGCTAGCCTATGGTATGATTGTTGTATATGGAGTTGATGTCCTACGGACTACAACCCTCCGGTTTATATAGACACCGGATAGGGTTAGGGTTACATAGAGTCGGTTACAATGGTAGGAGATCTTGAATATCCGCACCGCCAAGCTTGCCTTCCACGCCAAGGAAAGTCCCATTCGGACACGGGACGAAGTCTTCAATCTTGTATCTTCATAGTCCAGGAGTCCGGCTGAAGGTATAGTCTGGCTACCCGAACACCCCCTAATCCAGGACTCCCTCAGTAGCCCCTGAACCAGGCTTCAATGACGACGAGTCCAGCGCGCAAATTGTCTTCGGCATTGCAAGGCGGGTTCCTCCTCCAAGTCCTTCATAGAAGATTGTAAACACCAAGAGTAGTGTCCGGCTCTGCAAAATAAGCTTCCACATATTGCCATAGAGAGAATAATATTAACACAAATCAAATCTGCTGACGTATTCCGCAGTGTGTCATCACACTACGGCCAAGTCCTTTACTCGAATCGTTTTTGCTTTTCCACCTCAGCATGTTTTGCGAGGCGGTTTCCTTGGCATGTCTTGTCAAAGTAGAGATCGTGTACCCCCCTTTTACGGGATTCTCATCAATACAGACGTGGATAACCCAACCGCGCCACTTATCACGGCGCTTGGGAGGCAAGCGAGTTTTACTAGGCTGGTGGGGACGCACAACCGCATCCATCCCATATAAGGGGATAAGGATCCACCTTTTTACCTACGCCTTCTTCCTCCTTTGCCTATCCATCTCCTGCGCACTCGAGCTCCAGCGCCCAAGCCCGCACTTCCCACCTCAACCTTCTCCAGCAATGTCCGGAGCGGGAGGCAAGTGGATGGTCTCCTCCGCCACGAAGGGCCAAGTCAAGAAGCTAAGGAAGGCCGGATACCTGTCCAAGGACATCGCGCACCGGCTTCCCAAAAAGGGGCAGCTTCTCCCCACCCCAAGGCCCCATGAGAGGGTAGTATTTCTTCCCCACTTCCTCCGCGGACTGGGTTTTCCACTCCATCCATTTGTCCGGGGGCTCATGTTCTACTACGGTGTCAGGACCCCGATTCCAAGCCACATCGATCTAGCTGGTAACACCTCATATCACTTTGCGGCCTCACGCATGGTATCCCACGGGTGTCGCCTTACCATGGCCCGGGACCGTTTGCGCCTTTTGGCTCATGTATAAGATAGTGTCGCTAGCATCCATATGACAGAGAACCCAGGATGACATGGCTAGTTGTGAACCCAAAAAGCGGCACAGACCTATGGAGACAGGCATACATGAATCACATCGAGCATGTCGGTCATCAGCGAGTGATTCCGGGCTGTAGCACTAGACTAACAGGACTCCGGGGAACCCGGGCTGTAGCAGGCTAGGCAAGACTCCGGAAGGCACTGCGTGACATTTCCTCGAAGGGACAGACATAGGAACGAAGTGAAACACATGCCGGCCAGTCAAGTGTCCTGAACAGTAGTGCTGGGCTAGCAGGACTCCGGTGAACTGGGCTGTAGCGGACTACTATGGCTCGAGGAACACTAGACTACATTTCCCCATAAGAAAGGCTGCCAAGGATAAACAACTAGATTGTCGGATCCCACTCATACCAAGCATTTCAATCATACACACAATATGCCCGATATGAGTACATACAACATGGCATCACAACAAAACTCTACAACTCAAGTACTTTATTTAAAGGCTCCATAGAGCCATACATAACATGCTCATACAGATAGGGGTCACATGACCCGACACTCAAGTCATACAATCATACAAGCACATGCGGAAGCAACCGGTCTGAGTACAGACACTAGAAAGAAAGAAGGCTTCTCGAAGCCTGTCTATCTACATAGGGCCCTCCATGGCCAGGATCACCACCTGGGTGGCTAGTCACTCGTCGACATCAAGGTCTACATAAAACCCATCGGAGGGGGTAGTGAAAACAATAAATAAGCAAACATGAGTACAAGGTACTCAGCAAGTCTTACATCAGAACCTACTATACATGCTCATTCTCAAGAAGGTGGTGGGGCTATTGCAGCAAGCCAGCTTTGACTCTTGGCTAAGCTATCCTACAGAACTTCTCTAGTAAAATAGTTTTCGCACACGAGTCCACTACTCACCAACACAATACTCCACCGGGGATCCTCCCTCGTCATCCTACGAGAGGGCCATCCTCAGTACTCACACTTATCTTGAGTCTTTTAGTAGTATCCACTAACTTGTCTATGAACTGTATAGGCAACCAAGTAGTCCTTTACTGCGGACGCGGCTATTCGAATAGTTTTATACCCTGCAGGGGTGTACTTTGTCACACATGTTTCCACCACTTAGCGTCTGCACACGACATGTGCTCGGCAGACTTCAAGCGAAAACCGACGTGGGTGTAGACCACGACCTGACTAACCTCACAAGTCTCTAGTCCAGGTTTATCGCCTATTCAGGTTCCATCCGCAAGGAAATCCGGCCGGGGTGTCCTCAACGGCCCCAAACGATATGTATAGGGTTCTCGAGACACCAAACGGGCGACTCGGTACACCGTGCCATGGTGTATATACCGCATCATAGCCCACCCCTAGGGTCAGCGCTACGCACGACCGCCAACACATAACCTACAAACACCAGAATCTAGTTGCAACTCCTGGACAGAGGACGAGATGGGTCAGTAAGTCGAGCGGGGTCATATTTCAGGGCCCAATGTGTGGTAATATCTGAATCTTAAATCACGCATACAGATCTCAGTTCTTATGGACGGCCTCAATGAAACAACCCACCATGTACTCCTACATGGCCTCTCATCGATACCTTTACCAAAACATGTTCAACACATTCCTCATATTACCGACATAATCATATCACTCTAGCCCATCACCCAGATGAACCAGACCTGACACAACTCTAAGCATAGCAGGCATAGCAAGGTAGGAATCACATACATGGCTCAATCAACTCCTACACATGCTAGTGGGTTTCATCTAGTTACTGTGGCAATGACAGGTCATGCAGAGGATAAGGGTTCAACTACCGTAGCACACAGCAGTTTGAATCGTGATGTCTTAATGCAGTAAACAAGAGCAGAAGCGAGAACATGGGTTGTATCGGAATGATCAATGGTTGCTTGCCTGATGGAGTGGTAGTGGGATACTGCCCTTCAGTTGGATACTCGTGAATATCCTCGGAGGCAGAACCTACCATGAAGAACACATCGGAACACAATCAACACATGACGATATGCAACAATATGATGCATGCTATGACATGGCAATATGAATGTGTCTTGGCCTAATGCAAGCTATAACAGAAAGGAATGAACTCATTTGAATCAAAGATTCAAATATTAGCTCATTAAACATGGCCTTAATAGTGCATTTCCTTATTCTGCTTAAACAGCAAGGTAAACTTGTTTTGTCATGCATGAAACCATTACAGATGGATAGATTGAATTTTTCTGATCATTTTTCATATATAAATCTTTGCATTTGGAGCTATGGTTGATTTTCTATGATTTTTAGAAGTTTTAAACATTTTCTGGAAACTTCCTGTATAAGAATAATTCCAGTAATTTAATTACTGCGTCAGCATTACGTCAGGGTGATGTCAGTGGTCAACGGGGACGTCCAGGTCAAACCTGACTGGTGGGTCCCGCGTGTCAGTAGTTAATTAAACTAATTATTTTTAGTTAAAACTAATTTGATTTAGTTAGCAGAGGGGGACCCACTTGTCATTGACTCAGGGGAGTCAAGCTAGGGTCAAACCCCTAGTCAGCGGGGCTAATCCCACCGACGTTGAGTCACCGACGAGGCTGAGACGGCGGAGGGCTTCGGATTTGGTCCTCCGGTGACCAAATCGACGGCGGAGACGTGCTACGCGTAGCTGGGGCTCGTGCGCATCTAGTGGGGCAAGTGGGAGGAGCTGGGGTGGAGCGAGCTCGCCGGAATCGAGCTCATGGCGGCGGCCGGAGTTTGGATGGGGTTGGTTTCGATGCTACTGTGCACGGGAGAAAGAGCTGGTGGTGGCTACAGGCTCCTGGTGCTGCACTGAGCACAACGGCGAGCTTGGCTTCGAGCCACTGTGGCTCTGGCCACGACGGCTGCTACAAAGGCCAAACGAGCACGAGAGCTAGGGGAAAAGGAAGAGGAGCTCACAGCAGGGTCGGAGAGGGGGTCAGCGAGCTCGGGGAGGTCCTGACGGCGGCGAATCGACCGGAGACGGCTCGGGTGCCCGAGGTTGAAGACGAGGGCGAAGACGGCGTTCGGCGGCGTTTGGAGTCGCGTGGGTCGGCGGAGAGGTCCAGGGCGACGAGGCGGAGCTATTGGGCTCGTCGGAGGGGCGAGGGAGTGGCTCTGGTGGCAACTACGGCGATCGGCGGCGAGGTTCGCGCTTGGCCATCGCGGGAGAGAGTGAGGGAGACAAGGGGGAGAGTGAGAGAGGATGAGAGGGGGACGTGGGGGTCGAGTGGCATCCCTGGACGTCTCCAGGGCGTCGGCGGAAGCAAGAGGTGGCCGGCATGTGGCCGCGGGCGCCGGCCATGCGCTCCGCGTCCTTCTGGCGGGAGGAGGACGACGACTGGCGAGGCCAGTCAGCTGGGCCGAGCCAGGTGGCTGGGCAAGCACAGGTAAGGCCCAGGTGGGCTTCCCTCTCTCTTTTTTTGATTTGTTTTTGTTTTTCTATTTAACTGCAACTGTTGGGCTTTAATTAAAATACTAAAACATTTCCAAAAATCCTAAAAATAATTGTGGGCTCTGTTTAGATTATTTCCAACAGTAAACATTTATTTCCAGAATTATTTGAGCATTAAATTATTTTATAGCATTTAAATGCCCAAATTCAAATACTTATGATTTAATTCAATGACCTTCTGTTGACCTAGAAAATTGTGCACCAATTTTGCCAGAGGTTCTAACCCAAGACAAAGAGGGTGAACTTTTTAGAAGGGCATTTCAAGTTCATTGAATTTTTTTAGTAAACCCTAGTTGTTTCCAGGGGGGTGTTGGGGGTTTCTGCCTTCCCCAATTCAAATTTAAGAGGAATTTAAACATGATGCACATTCTAATGCTTGAACTAGCTAGGGTGTGACAACTCACCCCCACTCAAAAGAATCTCATCCCGAGATTTAGGATCCTCTGGAAAGAAGGTGGGGTACTCGAGTCGAAGACGATCCTCCCTTTCCCAAGTGGCTTCTTTCTCGTAGTGGTGTGACCATTGAACCTTGAGAAACTTGATATTATGATGTCGAGTGGTACGCTCGGCTTGATCAAGGATACGAACGGGATATTCCCGATAGGAGAGGTTATCTTGTAGATCAAGCGTTTCGTGGTCCACTCCACGGATAGGATCCGCAAAGCAACGCCTGAGTTGAGAAACGTGGAAGACATCGTGAACTCTGGAAAGATGCGAAGGTAGTTCCAATTGGTAGGCAACTTCTCCTCGTTTGGCCTTTTGCCTTTGATACCGAAACGATGGGTTCCCTTTAATGGAGTAACCCGAAGGTAAGCCTTCTCGTCGACTTCATAAGTCATAGGCTTATGTTTACGATCATATTGACTCTTTTGATGAGATTGGGCTATTTTCAATTTCTCACGAATAACGCGAACCAACTCTTCTGCTTCCTGAATCATATCCGGGCCAAAGAGTTGTCTTTCCCCGGTTTCTGACCAGTTAAGAGGCGTTCGACATTTTCGTCCATAGAGAACTTCGAAAGGAGCCTTGCCCAAGCTAGCTTGATAACTATTGTTATAAGCAAACTCCGCGAATGGAAGGCATTTCTCCCAACTCATTCCGAACGAGATGACAGAAGCTCGGAGCATATCTTCCAGAATTTGATTGACTCGCTCTACTTAACCACTTGATTGAGGATGGAAGGCGGTACTAAAAGAAAGACGAGTTCCCATAGCATTTTGGAAACTTTCCCAAAATCGAGAGGTGAAGAGACTCCCACGGTTTGAGTTAATTTCCAATGGAACACCATGAAGAGACACTATTCAGGAGATGTATAAATCGGCTAGCTGGCTAGCGGTGATACTCTCACGAACAGGTAGAAAATGGGCTACTTTGGAAAGTCGGTCGATCACGACGAAGATGACATTATTCCCTCTCTTGGTCCTAGGAAACCCGGTGATGAAATCCATACTGATTTTATCCCATTTCCATTCAGGAATAGCCAAAGGTTGAAGGGTGCCAGCAGGCCGTTGATGCTCTGCTTTAACATGACGACAAACATCGCAATTAGCAATGTATTGAGCGATTTCTCTCTTCATCCTAGTCCACCAAAACCTCTGGCGTAGGTCTTGATACATTTTAGTACTACCGGGATGAATGGTGAGAGGGGATTCATGAGCTTCCTTAAGGATCAATTGGCGTAGATGTTGTTTCCTGGGAACCACCAAACGGTTCTCAAAGAAGACAGCACCCCGCTTGTCCATGGAAAAATATTTAGCAACTCCACTAGCAATGTTTTCCTTAATCCGGGATATGCCCTTATCACGCTTCTGGGCAGCTATGATTTGATCCATAAGGGTAGGTTTCGCCACCAGGGTGGATAGGAATCCTCGAGGAACAATGTGAAGATTAAGCTTACGGAATTCTTCATGGAGAAGTGGTTGACTTTGTTGTAACATCAGGTTGTTACAATAGGATTTACGACTTAGTTCATCAGCCATGACATTGGCTTTGCCCGGGGTGTAAGTTATTCCTAAGTCGTAATCCGAGATCAACTCAACCCAACGTCTTTGCCTGAGATTCAAATCTGGTTGGGTGAAGATATATTTCAAACTTTGGTGATCGGTGAAGATCTCGCAACGATTACCGAGGAGGTAATGTCGCCAAGTTTTAAGTGCATGGACTACAGCTGCCAGCTCTAGATCATGTGTGGGATAATTTTCCTCATGTGGGTGTAATTGCCGTGAAGCATAGGCAATTACCTGACGATCTTGCATGAGTATGCAACCTAGTCCTTGTTGCGAGGCGTTGCAATAGATAATAAAGTCCTTGGAGAAGTCTGGTGGTACCAGTACGGGAGCAGATGTCAGGCGTCTTTTCAGTTCCTGAAAGCTAAACTCGCACCATGGAGTCCACTCAAACTTTTTATCCTTCTTGAGGAGTTCAGTTAGAGGTTTAGCAACCTTGGAGAAATTTTCGACGAAGCGGCGGCAATAGCTTGCTAAGCCAAGGAAACTCCGAACTTGCTTGACCGTCTCAGGTGGAGTCCAATCAAGGACGGCTTGAACTCGCTCGGGATTGACAGCAATACCCTTGCCAGAAATTACATGGCCTAGATAGGTCACTTCTGGCAACCAAAATTCACACTTGGAGAATTTGGCATAAAGGCGATGCTCTCGAAGTTTCATCAATACCAGCCTTAGATGTTCGGCATGTTCCTCTTCATTCTTGGAGTAGATGAGTATGTCATCGAGGTATACTACGATGAATTTATCCAAGTACTCCATGAAAACCGAGTTCATTAACCGGGAGAAGGTGGCTGGGGCATTGGTTAAACCGAAGGACATAACGGTGTACTCATATTGGCCATAACGAGTAACAAAGGCCATTTTGGGAATGTCCCCGTTTCTGATTTTGATTTGATGGTAGCCCAACCTCAAATCCATCTTGGAAAAGACTGAGGATCCAGCGAGCTGATCATACAGATCATTGATCCTGGGAAGCGGGTATTTGTTCTTGATGGTGACCAAGTTGACAGGTCGGTAATCCACAACCATTCGATCTGTTCCATCCTTCTTCTTAACGAAGAGGACGGGGCAAGCCCAAGGAGAGGAACTAGGATGGATGAAACCCTTTTTCAAGGACTCATGGAGTTGGTTCTTAAGCTTGGCTAGTTCTAAGGGTGCCATCTTGTAGGGTCTTCTAGAAATTGGAACGGTTCCTGGAACAAGGTCTATCACAAACTCGACATCCCTGTCAGGTGGAACACCTGGCAGTTCTTCTAGAAAGACATCCGGAAAGTCTCGGACCACCGGAACATCCTCAAGGTCTAGAAGGGGGTTGGCATTTAGGGAGTAAAGCTGGCGCTTGGCCACTCGAGTTAAGACATTGACTGTCTTGCCCGATGGGTGAGTAATTTGAACGGTTCTAGTGGCACAATCAATCTTAGCATAATGAGCTGACATCCAGTCCATACCCAAGATGATGTTTATGTCCGAGGACTTGAGGCTATTAAGGATGTAAGGAAGACAAGTCTATCAACAAGAATTTCGTTCCCATGGCTTACTCTAGAAGTTTGCCATTTGGAACCCGGAGTTTGAATTACCATGGAAATGGGCATGTCACAGAATGTCGTGTTATGCAAACGAGCATAGTTCTCGGATATGAATGAATGAGATGCTCCAGTATGAAAAGAACAGATGCCAGATGGCAGTTAACAAGGAGCGTACCAAGGACGACATTGGGATCCTCATGAGCCTCCTTGGCTGAAACATAGTTGACATGGCCACGTGCAGTGGTGGCCGGCTTGGCATAGAATGTTTTTCCCACGGGCTTACCACGACCAACGGACTTTCCAGTTTGATTGGGGTTGTTGTTCTAGGGACACTCTCGGCTATAGTGACCCGGCTCTCCACACTTAAAGCATGTCACCACATTGGGGCGTGGAGCAGCATTAGCAGCGGGGCCACCATAGGGCTTGGGCGGTGCAAATTGCTGGTTGGGACGAGGCGCCTCAAAGGATGGCCTTGGGATGAACCTGGGTGGCTGTGCCATGCTTGGAATCCACACCCGGCGCTTCTGAGCTCCAGAGCCAGATGAAGAGCCAAAATCACGGGAGTGCTTGCGTGAAGCATCATAATCAGTCTGGCCTGTCTCAGCACTGATGGCTTTATTGACCAACTTTTGAAAGGAGGTGCACTCGTGCAGATGAAGATCGCGGCGAAGCTCAGGGCTAAGTCCCTTGCGGAACCTTGCCTGCTTCTTAGCGTCAGTAGATACCTCTTCGGGAGCATAGCGTGCCAGATTCCCTAATCCACGACTATAAGCATCCACAGTCAGTCTTCCTTGGGTGAAGTTGCAGAACTCCTCCCTCTTGCGATCCATGAGACCTTCCGAAATGTGATGCTCACAGAAAGCCTCACTGAATTCAGCCTAGGTAGTGATTTGGCCGACCGGGCGCATAGCTTCGAAGTTTTCCCACCAAAGGCTAGCAGGGCCTTCGAGGTGATAGGCAGCATAAGTAACCTTGTCGGCTTCGGCTACGTTGGCAGAACGTAGCTTGTGGGTGATGCTGCGAAGCCAGTCATCCGCGTCGAGGGGCTCGACGGAATGGTTAAACTTTGGTGGGTACAACTTGATAAAGTCATTGATTGACACCAAGTCATTTCGCGGGTGGCGTGTAGTGTTCTGCTCAATCCGCTCCAGCAGGCGGTTAGTCTCACGCTTGTTTCTTTCCGCCTCCAGCATTACTTCGGCCAGAGAAGGTGGGTGAGGCAGATTTTCACCTCTAGCTGCACTGGCTTCCCCCTGCTCCAGGGCAGCAGGGTTGCTGCGGGTGTTGACCATCCTAGGAGAAACAAGACAACGGTTTAGACAAGGATGGCTCAAACTTAGCAAGGAAGTGCAGAATGTAATGGATAACACGGAATGCAGAGATGTTCATCCGTATGTCATGGTAATATAAAACTGCCATATATATACCAACGGTCATACACATCATACATAGTTTAGTACAAGCCCAGGCTACAGTACAACTATGATGAAAGACATTACATCTCATCGGAGGCATTCCAAGCTCCTATTCATTTTTTGTCTACACCTCCGGAATCGATTATACGCAAAGTCATATTCCACAAGTCACGCAGGACAGTGGAGATACAACTACTACAATACTAGTGGTACTACTACTAACTCAGACAGCTCCATAGTAGTCCTCATAGAAGTCACCTCCATAGCCTGGAAGTTCAACGTGACCATCCGGGAACAGACGGTCCTGAGGAGCCTGTGGACCATAGGGGCTAGGATGAGGTCTTGGACCAACAAACGATGGCCTGCGGGGACCACGGGGTGGGGTGATGCCTCCCACATCACGCCAATCCACCATGTCTGGCAAAGCAGATCTCACAGGATACAGATCCCTTGTATCCATACATCCAGCTTGCACCGCAGGTGCAAACCGAGTCAATGTGGCCCAATGATCAACACGGGTATTGAAAAGCTCCAGCCTCAAGGCCCGATTCTCTTGGTCCTTATCTTCGAGCATCTCAGCAGTGGTACGAGTTAATGAGTCCTCCTGAGTGGAGTCAGCATAGATAGCCTGAAGATACCCTTGCGCTCCCGGAAGTGAAGCTGGCATGTAATGGAAGTCGGTGTTCCGAAGCAGGCCAGTTCGGACTCGCATGATGGTCATCATGGAATAGGCAGCATCCTGCACAACCATCTCAACAGTAACCCCGAGTCCATAGGAACAGTGAAGGGGCTCGGTAGATCCAGGATAAGAAGGAAATATCCTGACGGTGCAGAAATACTGGCTTTAATTAAAGTCGCGGAACTGCTCTTCAACAGTGTATTCGAGATACCAATGGTAACCCGTCTCGATCATTACCCGGACTAACATAGCAGTATGACCGGGCACGTCGAGGCACCGGGTCAGGTGAACCACTTGGTTCTGAGCATGGTTGGCCATCTGAAAGCATAACCACAATGCAAAGACATTAGAATTTCTAGGAAAAATTGGACAGCATAACAGCTGTAAATGCTCAGAAAAAGATTTGAGACATCCACAACAGTTCACAATACCACTCAACAACATCATATCAAGGTTCTGATTCAATTAGCAACATACTAAGAATAGTAGAAACTGAACTGGGACTTGTAACAACAATCCTATAAGCTACTACGGATTAGTAACACGTGAACCTGGTAGAAGAAGAGAGCCTAGTCCTTAACCCACGTTGAATGAGAAGAGAATGACTCAGATCAGAGGCATAGGGTAAAGGAGTAAAAGATCCTTACGTTCCCTCCCACAATCAATTCCCCTACATATAACTAAAGCATTTCTAGACTCGACATCGACCAGTTTGGCTCAACGAACCTACAGGCAGTCCGACTTTGATACCAACGCTGTCAGGACCCCGATTCCAAGCCACATCGATCTAGCTGGTAACACCTCATATCACTTTGCGGCCTCACGCACGGTATCCCACGGGTGTCGCCTTACCACGGCCCGGGACCGTTTGCGCCTTTTGGCTCACATATATGATAGTGTCGCTAGCATCCATATGACAGAGAACCCGGGCCGACATGGCTAGTCGTGAACCCTAAGCGGCACAGACCTATGGAGACATGCATACATGAATCACATCGAGCATGTCGGTCATCAGCGAGTGATTCCGGGCTGTAGCACTGGGCTAACAGGACTCCGGGGAACCCAGGCTGTAGCAGGCTAGGCAGGACTCCGGAAGTCACCGCGTGACATTTCCTCGAAGGGACAGACATAGGAACGAAGTGAAACACATGCCGGCCAGTCAAGTGTCCTGAACAGTAGTGCTGGGCTAGCAGGACTCCGGTGAACCGGGCTGTAGCGGACTACTATGGCTCGAGGAACACTAGACTACATTTCCCCATAAGAAAGGCTGCCAAGGATAAACAACTAGATTGTCGGATCCCACTCATACCAAGCATTTCAATCATACACACAATATGCCCGATATGAGTACATACAACATGGCATCACAACAAAACTCTACAACTCAAGTACTTTATTTAAAGGCTCCAGAGAGCCATACATAACATGTTCATACAGATAGGGGTCACATGACCCGACACTCAAGTCATACAATCATACAAGCACATGCGGAAGCAACCGGCCTGAGTACAGACACTAGAAAGAAAGAAGGCTTCTCGAAGCCTGTCTATCTACATAGGCCCCTCCATGGCCAGGATCACCACCTGGGTGGCTAGTCACTCGTCGACATCAAGGTCTACATAAAACCCATCGGAGGGGGCAGTGTTGTCGTCTGAAAACAATAAATAAGCAAACATGAGTACAAGGTACTCAACAAGTCTTACATCAGAACCTACTATACATGCTCATTCTCAAGAAGGTGGTGGGGCTATTGCAGCAAGCCAGCTTTGACTCTTGGCTAAGCTATCCTATGGAACTTCTCTAGTAAAATAGTTTTCACACACGAGTCCACTACTCACCAACACAATACTCCACCGGGGATCCTCCCTCGTCATCCTACGAGAGGGCCATCCTCGGTACTCACACTTATCTTGAGTCTTTTAGTAGTATCCATTAACTTGTCTATGAACTGTATAGGCAACCAAGTAGTCCTTTACCGCGGACGCGCTATTTGAATAGTTTTATACCCTGCAGGGGTGTACTTCGTCACACATGTTTCCACCACTTAGCGTCTGCACACGACATGTGCTCGGCAGACTTCAAGCGAAAACGGACGTGGGTGTAGACCACGACCTGACTAACCTCACAAGCCTCTAGTCCAGGTTTATCGCCTATTCAGGTTCCATCCACAAGGAAATCCGGCCGGGGTGTCCTCAACGGCCCCAAACGATGTGTACAGGGTTCCCGAGACACCAAACGGGCGACTCAGTACACCGTGCCATGGTGTATCTACCGCATCATAGCCCACCCCTAGGGTCAGCGCTACGCACGGCCACCAACACATAACCTACAAACACTAGAAACAAGTTGCAACTCCTGGACAGAGGACGAGATGGGTTAGTAAGTCGAGCGGGGTCATATTTCAGGGCCCAATGTGTGGTAGTATCTGAATCTTAAATCACGCATACAGATCTCAGTTCTTATGGACGACCTCAATGAAACAACCCACCATGTACTCCTACATGGCCTCTCATCGATACCTTTACCAAAACATGTTCAACACATTCCTCATATTACCGACATAATCATATCACTCTAGCCCATCACCCAGATGAACCAGACCTGACACAACTCTAAGCATAGCAGGCATAGCAAGGTAGGAATCACATACATGGCTCAATCAACTCCTACACATGCTAGTGGGTTTCATCTAGTTACCGTGGCAATGACAGGTCATGCAGATGATAAGGGTTCAACTACCGTAGCAAACAGCAGTTTGAATCGCGATGTCTTAATGCAGTAAACAAGAGCAGAAGCGAGAACATGGGTTGTATCGGGATGATCAATGGTTGCTTGTCTGATGGAGTGGTAGTGGGATACTGCCCTTCAGTTGGATACTCGTGAATATCCTCGGAGGCAGAACCTACCACGAAGAACACATCGGAACACAATCAACACATGATGATATGCAACAATATGATGCATGCTATGACATGGCAATATGAATGTGTCTTGGCCTAATGCAAGCTATAACAGAAAGGAATGAACTCATTTGAATCAAAGATTCAAATATTAGCTCATTAAACATGGCCTTAATAGTGCATTTCCTTATTCTTCTTAAACAGCAAGGTAAACTTGTTTTGTCATGCATGAAACCATTACAGATGGATAGATTGAATTTTTCTAATCATTTTTCATATATAAATCTTTGCATTTGGAGCTATGGTTGATTTTCTATGATTTTTAGAAGTTTTAAACATTTTCTGGAACTTCCTGTATAAGAATAATTCCAGTAATTTAATTACTGCGTCAGCATTACATCAGAGTGACGTCAATGGTCCACAGGGACGTCCGGGTCAAACCTGACTGGTGGGTCCCGCGTGTCAGTAGTTAATGAAACTAATTATTTTTAGTTAAAACTAATTTGATTTAGTTAGCAGAGGGGGACCCACTTGTCATTGACTTAGGGGAGTCAAACTGGGGTCAAACCCCTGGTCAGCGGGGCTAATCCCGCCGGCGTTGAGTCACCGGCGAGGCCGAGACGGCGGAGGGCTTCGAATTTGGTCCTCCGGTGACCAAATCGACGGCGGAGACGTGCTACGCGTAGCTGGGGCTCATGCGCATCTAGTGGGGAAAGTGGGAGGAGCTGGGGTGGAGCGAGCTCGCCGGAATCGAGCTCGTGGCCGCAGCCGGAGTTCGGACGGGGTTGGTTTCGACGCTACGGCGCACGGCATAAAGAGCTGGTGGTGGCTACGGGCTCCTGGTGCTGCACTGAGCACAACGACGAGCTTGGCGTCGAGCCACTGTGGCTCTGGCCACGACGGCGCCATGGCCGGCGGCGGGGAGCTCTCGGGTGTGGTGGAAATGGCGGCTACAGAGGACAAACGAGCATGGGAGCTAGGGGAAAAGGAAGAGGAGCTCACAGCGGGGTCAGAGAGGGGGTCAGCGAGCTCGGGTAGGTCCTGACGGCGGCGAATCGACCGGAGATGGCTCGAGTGCCCGAGGTTGAATACGAGAGTGAAGACGGCATTCGGCGGTGTTTGGAGTCGCGTGGGTCGGCGGAGAGGTCCAGGGCGACGAGGCGGAGCTATTGGGCTCGTCGGAGGGGCGAGGGAGTGGCTCTGGTGGCAACTACGGCGATCGGCGGCGAGGTTCGCGCTCGGCCATCGCGGGAGAGAGTGAGGGAGACGAGGGGAGAGTGAGAGAGGATGAGAGGGGGACGTGGGGGTCGCGTGGCATCCCTGGACGTCTCCAGGGCGTCGGCAGAAGCAGGAGGTGGCCGGCATGTGGCCGCGGGCGCCGGCCACGCGCTCCGCGTCCTTCTGGCGGGAGGAGGACGACGACTGGCGAGGCCAGTCAGCTGGGCCGAGCCAGGTGGCTGGGCCAGCATAGGTAAGGCCCAGGTGGGCTTCCCTCTCTTTTTTTTTGATTTGTTTCTGTTTTTCTATTTAACTGCAACTGTTAGGCTTTAATTAAAATACTAAAACGTTTCCAAAAATCCTGAAAATAATTGTGGGCTCTGTTTAGATTATTTCCAACAGCAAACATTTATTTCCAGAATTATTTGAGCATTTAAATTATTTTATAGCATTTAAATGCCCAAATTCAAATACTTATGATTTAATTCAATGACCTTCTGTTGACCTAGAAAATTGTGCACCAATTTTGCCAGAGGTTCTAACCCAAGACAAAGAGGGTGAACTTTTAGAAGGGCATTTCAGGTTCATTGAATTTTTTTAGTAAACCCTAGTTGTTTCCAGGGGGGTGTTGGGGGTTTCTGCCTTCCCCAATTCAAATTTAAGAGGAATTTAAACATGATGCACATTCTAATGCTTGAACTAGCTAGGTTGTGACATACGGCCTGGATTTCCACGATCTGGCCCCGAACTTCATCCTCAACATCTCGGCGTTTATTGTCGTGTGCGAGGCTTTTCTCCGCGTCCGCCCTCATTTCGGCCTCTGGCTCAAGACCTTCAACGTCAAGCCCAAGGTGGTGCGCGGCAGCCAGGCGGAGTGCGGAGGCGTGATGGCGGGCAAGATGGCCAACGTCCTATGGTTCGAGGGCTCTTTTGTGGAGACCCTAAAGGGATGGCAATCCGGGTGGTTTTACATCACCAAGCCGCGCGATCCGAAATGGACCGCAGCACCCGAGTTCCGATCCGGACCCCCCACGCGGCTTATGTCCTGGAAAGAGACGGGCCTGTCGTGGGGTGACGAAAAAGAGGTGACCGGATTGCAAACATGCATCCAGTCCCTGGTGAACAAGCCAATCCGGCTTGTTAATGTAATCCAGGTTATGCTCGTCCGCCGGATCCTCCCGTGCCAACAATGGGATTTTAATCTGTGGGAGTTCGACCCGGCACAGCATCAAACCCTCAGCGGGCTCTTTGACACGACGTACGAAGACGCCCGGAAGATGCTATTCAAGGGCGCCGAGGCTCCCGCATCCGCTTCCGAGGACCGCGGATACAGCTCGCAGCGTCACGCTAGCGAGGTAAGCCATCTACACCTTTTACAGGATGTTAAGTTTTTTTTCATAGTTTGACTCTATGCGGTATCTAAACTCCCTTACCTTTGACAGGCTTGGCGGGCGATATCCAGACCGATTAACTGTCCGGCTCCGCTGCCCGAAGACATAGCCCCAGCTCTACTAGTGAAGCTGCTGGCTCCGGCGCCTTATGTGGTGCCGGAGAAGAATGCCAAGAAGAAGAAGACCATGGGGACTCGAAAGAGTGCCCGCAACATGGTGGTGTCGGACTCGTCATCTGATGAGTCCGAGGCGCCCTCCTCCCATGAAAACGAGGAGGAGGAAGAAGAAAACTCTCCCCCCCAGCGGAGGGAGGAGAGAAGAGGAAGGCCGCCCCAACGGGGGAGGCCGAGGGGTCTAGGAAAAGGAAGACCCCTCCGCCGGACTACGCCCCCGACGCTGAAGAGGGCAAAGAGGAGTGGCCAAACAGGGCCAAGCGTCCGGTGAAATCGTAAGTTCGGGTATCAGAGTAACTCATGATGTTCCTTTGTTGCACAGCTTTCCCTAATGTCGAATGTATTTATGCAGTCCGCCCCGGGCCGAATTCGACGAATCGTCGGGCGGCTCCCTGGACTCATCGGGCGTGAACTCAGTTCCGCCCGCTGTCTCCCCCCGCACTGCAGACGACACCGAAGTGGCGACGCGACAAGCTCCGGGGCAGGAGGAGGTGGTCCCGGAGGAGCCGCAAGGCAACCTCTGGGACTCCAGGAGTGAAGGGGACAAGGCTCCTCAGGGCTCCAAGTCCGGCTTTGTGCCGGACACCACGCCAGAATCTTCCATAGTTCCGGACCGCGGTAGGCGAACTCCTTCCAAGAGGAGCAAGCCTTCTGAGTCGGCGGCCTCCGTCCAACCGGAGGTGCCGGACAATCTGCTGGAGGTGCTTGACGACGCCTCCATCGACGAGGGGCACCATACTATTATGAGTATGGTGATTCAGAAGGTTCAGTCCGCCAAGAGCGGACTGACTGAAGCTTGCGCTAGCCTTCTAATAGGCTTCGAGGTAAGTAAAAATATGTAAAAATATTACCGCATAGACAGTAGCCCCTGATGCTCTATTTGGCATTCGAAAAGAAAAGCCGAATAGAGGATCTATTAAATTTTGCAGGAGTCTAAAAAAAGAGTCAATATGCGTATGCAGGCTTCGCTGCTATCCACCGCCGCACTGACTGCGGAGGTGGGTGTCCTGAAGCAGGCGGAGGTGGGTGTCCTGAAGCAGGACCTCGAGCGGACCGAGCAAGAGCTCGGCCTTGCCAAGCGGCGGCTCAAGGAGAAAGAAGGTAAGAAATACCTTACAAAAAAAGTGCCTATAAAAAGGCGTGATTGCAAAAAGAATAACGGGATTGTACTGCTTATTGTAGGGGCCACGACTGAGGTGGCGACCCTTAAGCAGGCGCTGTCTGAGGCCGAAAAGAAAACGGCCGCGGAGCGCACCTAGTGAGACAGACTTGGGGCTCAGGTCGGCGAGGTGCAGCAAGAGCTTCAGGCTCTCATGAAAAAACATGAGAGTTTGGAGCTTGTGTCAAAGGCGCAAGCATCCGACCTCGCGACGGCCCTAGAGGCTGCCAAGTCTGCCAAGGCCGAAGCCCAAAAGGCCCTCCAAGAGTTGGAGGAGATGAGGAAGGTAGCAGCGGGTAAGGCATTCTTTATGCAAAGCAGAAATATAAAAGTGAACTACTTGTTACTTACCCGGATCCGGAGCTCTCCAGGGGCATTCGCAGATCTTCCCCGCAGCGTATCCAACGCCGCCGCATTCTACCGAGCTGAAGAGGGTAGCTCGACGGAGAAGGTGTTCTGGTCTCAGTATTCTGAGGCCGGACACCCTGTGCCCTTGAGCGACCAGCTGAAACAGCTGGTCGAGCTCCACAAGGCGGCCGAACAGGCCATGAAGGGCTTCATAGTTCGGCTGTGGCCCGAAGAGGCCCTGCCTGGGAGCTATTTCGGGCTGGTGCGGCGGCTGGTGGAGGCCTGTCCGAGGCTCGAGGTCATCAAGCGCTCCGTCTGCATCGAAGGTGCCCGTTGGGCCCTTGCCCGTGCAAAGGTGCACTGGGGTAAGCTGGACGGTGAGAAGCTTGTGAAGGACGGGCCGCCGCCAGGGAAGGAGCATCGCAAGCCCGAGAACTACTACAAGGATGTTCTTGCAGGTGCCCGCCTTGTGGCGGATGAATGTACCAAGGATGTGATTTTTGAATGAACTCGCTCGTGTTTATCCTATGCGCTGAAAACTTGTTCATATGCGCAAAGCAATGCTTATTGAATTTAAAATATTATTTTCTATGCGGCCGTTTATCAAAAATTGAGAGATGGCCAGTCGTCGGCTTCTGCCCCCATGCCACTAGTGCTGGGGTGTTCGGGATAAACCTGAGCGCTCTTTTTCCCATAGTTGGGTCCTTCGAGGGAGGCGCTCAGCACAACGAACCAGGCAATCGGACTATAATGCTTGAACACTCTCACTTAGCCATAGAACTCTATAATTTTAAATTTCAGCGAAGCCCCTAGTTCGGAAGACCGAGTTCAGGGCGCTATCCACGCCTTGGCCGGACAAATCCAGCTCCTCGCTCGAAGCGGCATAATCCTTTAGGGACTCGAAAAACCTCTCGAACAGCGACCGGTCTCTCGCCACATCATGAAAGTCAGTTTTAGCTTTCTCCACTGAGGTGCTTAACCCAGCTGAACCAGGGCACAATCGCAGTGGTTCTCCTAGTGCTACCTTAGCCGATATAGCGGAACGTAAGGCACCAAAACATAGGAGCCGGGCAAACCCAACTATTGACCCAAATCATGATTCGGAGCCGATGCATATAGTGCTATAAGTTCGGGGTGCCGCACTTGTGAAAGTGTACGGACTTCTCACACCATTATGAGGGGTATTGAAGCCCCTGGCGTGTTTGCCGTACCATGGTGTACGGGTGCAATCATGTCATTTAATAAACATATATGTGAAAAGAAGATAATGCAAAAAATAGACAGAAAGCTATGCATTGTTTATAGAGAGGCTATTTATCAAAGCCGAACGATACAAATAGTGCGGTAAGCAAAAGATATTGGACTATTTAGTATGTCCTGACCAGGGGCAGGCCGCGGAATTGTATTTAAAACAGGTATACCGCTCGTAATAGAGACCACCGGGGAGTTCCATAATGCGGCATGGCTTGTCTGCCTCCCTGGAGCTTGTATCGTTTGTGCGGCAGTCGAATTGCCGAACAGGTCGTCTGAAGTATGGAGTCCTAAAAGTAAGAAAAAATTAAAAAAAGAATCCGGCAGCCCCTAGTACGTTTTAAGCCGTATTTTGGGCATGCCATTATTGTGCCCCTTCCCCTGTGCCCATGGTATTTCAAGGGCGTAGTTATGTACGTGAGGTACTGGTTTCGCTATGTCGCGAGAGCTGGGGTTGGGGCCGCATTGCTACGCTTTCTCAGAGTGTGCCAGGCGGTCCTGCTGTGGGTTAGTCCGGGCGCGCTTGGCAGTGTCTGGCTTTTTAACGGCCGGACTGGAGAATTGCCTAAGAAGGCTACTTTGTACTTCCGTTGCGAGAGCCGCCGTGTGCTCCTCCATACGGAGGGAGCGTTCGGTGTTTCTGTTGACCGTGATTACTCCTCGAGGGCCTGGCATCTTGAGCTTGAGATATGCATAGTGCGGCACCGCATTGAACTTTGTGAATGCGGTTCGTCCGAGCAGGGCGTGATAGCCACTGCGAAACGGGACTATATCGAAGATTAACTCTTCGCTTCGGAAATTGTCCGGGGATCATAAGACCACGTCAAGTGTTACTGAGCCTGTACAGTTGGCTTCTACACCTGGTATAACGCCTTTAAAGGTCGTTTTTGTGGGCTTAATCCTTGAGGGATCTATGCCCATTTTCTGCACTGTATCCTGATAAAGCAGGTTCAGGCTACTGCCGCCGTCCATGAGGACTCTTGTGAGATGAAATCCGTCGATGATTGGGTCGAGAACCAATGCGGCGAAGCCGCCATGACGGATGCTAGTGGGATGGTCCCTTTGATCAAAAGTGATCGGGCAGGAGGACCATGGGTTGAACTTTGGGGCGACTGGCTCCATCGCGTATACGTCCCGTAGCGCACGCTTCCGCTCCCTCTTGGGAATGTGGGTTGCGTATATCATGTTCACCGTCCGCACTTGTGCGGGAAAGCCCTTCTGTCCATTGTTGTTCGGCGGCTTGGGCTCCTCCTCGTCGTCGCTGTGCAGCCCCTTGTCTTTGTTTTCGGCTCTTAACTTGCCTGCCTGCTTGAACACCCAACAATCCCTGTTAGTGTGATTGGCTGGCCTTTTGGGGGTGCCATGTATCTGGCACAAGCGGTCGAGTATTCGGTCCAAACTGGACGGGCCCTGAGTATTCTTTTTGAATGGCTTTTTCCGCTGACCGGATTTATAGCCGTTGAATCCGACATTGACTGCCGTGTCTTCATTGCCGTCGCTGCTAACACGGCGTTTTTGTTTATTCCGACGTGTCCTGCCACTTTTGTCCTTGGTATCCGAATTACCAGGGTTCTTTGATAAGTTGTTACTGCGAGCTAGCCAGCTGTCTTCTCCCGCGCAAAAGTGGGTCATGAGTGTCGTGAGGGCTGCCATAGATTTTGGCTTTTCCTGTCCCAGGTGCCGGGCAAGCCACTCGTCGCGGATGTTATGCTTGAAGGCTGCTAGGGCCTCTGCGTGCGGATAGTCGACTATCTGGTTTTTCTTTGTTAGGAACCGTGTCCAGAATTGTCTGGCTGATTCCTCTGGCTGCTGAATTATGTGGCTTAAGTCGTCGGCATCCGGTGGTTGCACGTAAGTGCCCTGGAAGTTGTCAAGGAATGCGGCTTCCAGGTCCTCCCAAGAACCGATTGAGTCTGCTGGCAAGCTATTAAGCCAATGCCGGGCCGGTCCTTTAAGTTTGAGCGGGAAGTATTTGATGGCGTGTAGATCATCGCCGCGTGCCATGTGGATGTGAAGGAGATAATCCTCGATCCATACCGCCAGATCTGTTTTGCCATCGTATGATTCGATGTTTACGGGTTTGAAACCCTCTGGGATTTTATGATCCATTACTTCATTCGTGAAGCATAGCGGGTGTGTGGCGCCTCTGTACTGGGCTATATCACGATGCAACTCGGAAGAGCTATGTCTGTTGTGTTCGGCCCGGCCGGATTTGTTGTATCCGGAGTGAAGATCATCGTTACGTGCCGTAGGGCACCTGCGCGATCCGTAGATCGATCTTGTTTGTCTTGTCTTATCCTCCAGTACGTCTCGCAGGTCTGGCGCATTTTCCCGTGCCTTAGTTGAGCGGCATCGGGGCATGGCTTGGGTGGAGGGCCAAGAGGCCTCTCTGTCGCGGCCGCGAGGTGGCCGGTCTTACATGTCATGCGCTGGTGATGTAGGTGCTTCCTCCTCTGATCGGGGTAGCGGTCTGCGCTTTGGGTAACTCTTGGAGGGGCGTTCGAGTTCATACTCTTCGGCCACAAGGACTACAGTCCATCTGTCAGCTAGCAAATCTTGGGCAGCTCTAAGCTGTTGCTGCTTTTTCTTGAGGCTGCTTGCCGTGGCTAAAAGCCTGTGTTTGAAACACTCTTGTTCGTCGGGGTCTGATGGTATGACGAATTCGTCGTCATCGAGGCTTGCCTCGTCTTCGGAGGGAGGCGTATAGTTATCATCCTCGACCTCTCGATCTGCCGCTCTCTCATGAGGGCTGGCTTCTCCATCTTCCTGTGCCGAATCTTGCCGAGGTGGGTGTTCTTCGGCGCTATCCGGGGTAGTATTATCTCCCGTGCCGGAATCACCGTTTTTGCTTTCGCGGGATTTAGAGCGGCGCCGCTGACGCCGGCGCTTTGGCTGTTTCTTGGGGGTGTCATCCCCCACTGTTCCATTGCCATCTCCATCTTTTGGAGTATCCACCACATATATGTCATATGACGAGGTGGCCTTCCAGCGCCCTACAGGTGCTGGTTCCTGTTCGTCTCCTACATCGTCGTCCATACCGTCGATGTCTTCGAAGCCGAAGTCAAGCATGTCGGTTAAATCGTCGACAGTGGCTACAAAGTGGATGGTGGGTGGGCTTTGAATTTCTTCATCGTCCGTATCCCACCCTCGCTGACCGTAATCCGCCCAGGGCTCTCCTGATAAAGAAAGAGACTTAAGAGAATTCAGGATGTTGCCAAAAGGCGAGTGCTGAAAGATGTCTGCGGCGGTGAACTCCATTATCAGCGCCCAATCGGATTCGATTGGCAGGGGCACGGGGGGTTCGGAGTCCGGATCCTCGGAGTCATGGGTCATGCAGAGTGCGGGGCTAGCGTTCGGCTCGATCGCCTTTGAGATCGCAGCCCCCGAGGTGACGTCCAACCGCTCATCCTCGATTGGCGCAATAGGCTCCAAGTTAGGGGTCAGAACCGATGCGTGTGCGGCCTCCAGGACACTGTACGGAGGCAGAGCTAGATCATGCCCCTCGAGATAGTGCGGCGCGCTTGGCCGTGGCTCGAACCCGTCGAAGATCAAGTCTCCGCGGATGTCAGCCGTGTAGTTTAAGCTTCCAAACCTGACTTGATGGCCAGGGGCGTAGCTTTCGATCTGCTCCAGGTGGCCAAGCGAATTGGCCCGCAGAGCGAAGCCGCCGAAGACGAAGATCTGTCTAGGGAGAAAAGTCTCACCCTGGACCGCATCGTTGTTGATGATCAAAGGAGCCATCGGGCCTAAAGGTGACGACACAGATGAACTCTCAATGAAAGCACCAATGTCGGTGTCAAAACCGTCGGATCTTGGGTAGGGGGTCCCGAACTGTGCGTCTAGGCCGGATGGTAACAGGAGGCAGGGAACACGATGTTTTACCCAGGTTCGAGCCCTCTTGATGGAGGTAAAACCCTACGTCCTGCTTGATTAATATTGATGATATGGGTAGTACAAGAGTAGATCTACCACAAGATCAAGGAGGCTAAACCCTAGAAGCTAGCCTATGGTATGATTGTTGTATATGGAGTTGATGTCCTGCGGACTACAACCCTCCGGTTTATATAGACACCGGATAGGGTTAGGGTTACATAGAGTCGGTTACAATGGTAGGAGATCTTGAATATCCGCACCGCCAAGCTTGCCTTCCACGCCAAGGAAAGTCCCATCCGGACACGGGACGAAGTCTTCAATCTTGTATCTTCATAGTCCAGGAGTCCGGCTGAAGGTATAGTCCGGCTACCCGAACACCCCCTAATCCAGGACTCCCTCACTCCCTCTAGGCCCAAACAATGGTGAAGTATCATGTAGTCGACGTTCACATGACACCACTAGAGGGATAACAACATACATCTCATTAAAAAATCGAACGAATACCAAATTCACATGACTACTAATAGCAAGACTTCTCCCATGTCCCCAGGAACAAACGTAACTACTCACAAAGCATATTCATGTTCATAATCAGAGGGGTATTAATATGCATAATGGATCTGAACATATGATCTTCCACCAAGTAAACCAACTAGCATCAACTACAAGGAGTAATCAACACTACTAGCAACCTACAGGTACCAAGCTGAGGTTTGGATACAAAGATCGGATACAAGAGATGAACTAGGGTTTGAGATGAGATGGTGCTGGTGAAGATGTTGATGGAGATTGACCCCCCCGATGAGAGGATCGTTGGTGATGATTTCCCCCTCCCGGAGGGAAGTGTCCCCGGCAGAACAGCTCTGCTAGAGCCCTAGATTGGTTCCGCCAAGGTTCCGCCTCGTGGCGGCGGAGTTTCGTCCCGTAAGATTGCTTATGATTTTTTTCCGACAGAAGACTCCATATAGCAGAAGATGGGCATCGGAGGGCCACCAGGGGGCCCACAAGGCAGGGGGTGCACCCCCACCGTTGTGGCTGGTGGGTGGCCCCCCTCTGGTACTTCTTGCATGCAGTATTTTTTATATATTCTAGAAATAACTTCCGTGAAGTTTCAGGACTTTTGGAGCTGTGCAGAATAGATCTCTAATATTTGCTCCTTTTCTAGCCCAGAATTCCAGCTGCCGGCATTCTCCCTCTTTATGTAAACCTTGTAAAATAAGAGATAATAGGCATAAGTATTGTGACATAATGTGTAATAGCAGCCCATAATGCAATAAATATCGCTATAAAAGCATGATGCAAAATGGATGTATCAGCACCCACCCCCTGGGCGCGCCCTCCACCCTCGTGGGCCCCTCGTTGCTCCACCGAACTACTTCTTCCTCCTATATATATATATATATATCCATATACCCCACAAACATCCAGGAGCACCACGAAACCCTATTTCCACCGCCGCAACCTTCTGTACCCAAGAGATCCCATCTTGGGGCCTTTTCCGGAGCTCCGCCAGAGGGGGCATTGATCATGGAGGGCCTCTACATCAACTCCATGGCTCCTCTGATGATGTGTGAGTAGTTTACTTCAGACCTTCGGGTCCATAGCTAGTAGCTAGATGTGACACCCCCGATTTGACCATACACTAATCATACACGCGAATGTGTACAATCAAGATCAAGGACTCACGGGAAGATATCACAACACAACTCTAGACACAAATTAAAATAATACAAGCTTTATATTACAAGCCAGGGGCCTCGAGGGCTCGAATACATAAGCTCGAAAACACAAGAGTCAGCGGAAGCAACAATATCTGAGTACAGACATGAGTTAAACAAGTTTGCCTTAAGAAGGCTAGCACAAAAACAACATCAATCGAAAAGGCAAGGCCTCCTGCCTGGGAGCCTCCTAACTACTCCAGGTCGTCAGCGGCCATCACGTAGTAGTAGGCATCCTCAGGATAGCAGTAGTCATCAGTGGTGTCGTCTGGCGCCTGGGATCCGTCATCTGGTCGCAACAATCGGGTATGGGGAAAAAGAGGTAGCAAAGCAACCGTGAGTACTCATCCAAAGTACTCGCAAGACTTACATTAGACCTAAACTAAGTATGCATCTGTATCAAAGGAAAAGGGTTGTATTTGTGGACTAAACTGCAGAATGCCAGAAGGGAAGGGGAAAGACTAGCCTATCGAAGACTAGCATCTTCTGGAAACAACCATCTTGCAGCAACAGGAGGGAGTAGAGTAGCATAAAGTAAAGTAGTAGAAGTGTTATCAACCTCGGTCAAAGATCCTTTCTCGACTCCCTGCGAGAAAGCAATCCCAGAGCCATACTATCCAGTTATCATCTCATAGCCAAGTCTCATCTCCATGTCTCATCTCAAGTATCCAGTTCTAGTTGTATCGATCGGGATACAACTCCAAGTGTCCGTTACCGTAGGACAGGCCATCGATAGATGTTTTCTTCCCTGCAGGGGTGCACCAACTTACCCACCATGCTTGATTAACTCCGGCCGGACACACTTTCCTGGGTCATGCCCGGCCTCGGCCAAACAATACGCCGCAACCCGACCTAGGCTTAATAGAGAGGTCAGCACGCCGGACTAAACCTATGCCCCAGGGGTCATGGGCCATCGCCCCGGGAACTCCTGCATGTTGTGTGGGCGGCCGGTGAGCAGACCTAGCTACCTCGTTCAACAAGGCAAGAGCTTATGCAGTCCAACCCAGCGTGCGCCGCTCAGTCGCTGACGTCTATTAAGCTTCGACTGATGCATACGACGCAAAATGCCCATACTATGCCCACGTGATGGTTAGTGCTATCAGGCCAGAGGCCCCTCGGATCAAATATCCAAATTGTAGTGGATTAGGAACGCGCAGTAACAAGCAGAGACTCACGAAAGATGTGACCCCGTTGCCCCGTCTCGAGGACTTGCGGCAAGGGCTAAGAATGCCCGGCCACGCCTCGTAAGTATCTCGCGGGCACCTTCCTGGTCAACCCGACTCCACATCACTCACTATTAAGCTCGCGCGGGTACCCCTCAGGGCCGACCCGTCTTTAGTAACATGGTTCAGTGTAAAGTCAAGTAACCATAGTAACTGTGCGTCTAACACCAAGGGGAAAACCCAAGGAATCACCCCCGGTGAATTCCACTTGATGTTATCATCAATGTGAACGTAAGAGGATCCACCCTCGAGATTCACACTTGAGGGGTTGCACGACGGAGCCGTAACGGAAGTGGTTAAGGAGGAAATCACCCTCGATGACCTCGACCGTATAGATACACTACAGAGATCTCATCAGGAGTGATGTAAGAGGTTCCACCCTCGGCAC
>NC_041390.1:35571089-35576035 GCF_002162155.2 Triticum dicoccoides | reverse complement strand
CACGTTGATCGAGTCATCAAACATAAAGCGGGGCAACTAGGACAAGGTGGAGGGGTCACTGATGGATATCTAACCAACATATACTAAGCAGTTTAGGATAAGCAAGTAAGGTATGAAAGCAGGTAACAAAAACAGGCTATGCATCAGAGTAGGATCATACATAAAGCAGCAACAGTTCTAATGCAAGCATGAGAGGGAAAGAAATGGGCGATATCAAAATGCTCAAGGAGGGTTTGCTTGCCTGGAAGCCCTGCGGCAAAGGCCTGGTCGTCAACTGTGTAGTCGTACTCCGGAGCGGCATCGATCTCGGGGACTACATTGGTACCGGGATCTACCGATAGAGAAGAGGGGAGGAAACAAATAAATACACGACAATAAAAGCAATCACATAGCAAGACATGGTAATACACAGTGCAAGGGTGCCCTAGTGCAATGCTAAGTGCTACAAATGCAGCGGGAATTTAATGGGAAAGTTTTCCCGGTTCCGGACGTCTGTCAGCACTACAAGAAATATGTCAACTAGTGACCTTCTGTCAGTGACCCTGAAAGAATTGGTCATAGATCTATGACCATTTCAGACCAATTGGTCAAAAGCTGTTCGGGGGGCTCCAAACCCTAAACTATAACGACCATTTTGGTCAGAAAGGTCGTAATTTCCTTACACGAAATGGTCATAAAGCTGATAGCACTGGTCTGCTGCCTTATTTCTAGCTGATCATGACCAATATAGATGGTCATAACCTTGTAAATTGTGGTGGGTTTCTATGACTAGGCGCCACCTCATCAGTTTTGCCTATGTGTCATGTCCATGTGGCAGTTTTTGCCCTAGGTTGTGAAGCAACCTATATTTCTGTCATTCCCAAAATTCCCAAAAAATATCATAAATTCTTTGGGTCATATCTTTGTCAAATATGTAAAAAAAACCTTCCTTGCCTAGTTCAAAAATAATTCAAAAATATTCATTTTCCTATTCTGTTCAGAACAACAATTTGTGAAGGAAGTACCACTTTGGCATGTCCAAATAGTATCCAGTTTCTACAGTGCTTTCCTATGCCCAAATAACCATCCTCCACCAAATGCCAGCTCAATCCATTCATTATTTTGAGCCGAGCTTCAACATTCGTATTTATGTCCAGTGTGGTAGTTTGCAAAGCAAGTACCACCTAGGCTCCTCCTTTTGAGCTGAAAATTTGTGAAGACGGTCTTCTTAGTAACTGATCAATCTCAGCCAAAACTCACGCCCATTAGCCATGTACATTTCCCGTACCGCTAATCAAACACTTGGCTGTTAATTCATGTTTGAGCATCGATCGATCTCCTCGTGAGAATCTTATGTTGTAATTTTCTTCCTAGAACCTACCTGGGAGTGCCCAACCCACTAGACATGCCTAGGCTACCCAGAACACATGGCAACGCCATGGTCACGCGGTGACCACGCGGTGGGCATGCTAGTTTACGCGCTCTAGAGTTGGAGACCTCGGCCACCGCCCAAACCTCGACGTATCGCCACCAAACCATGTATTTATGATTAAATAAGTACTTATGTAACTATAAATGATTTTTGGAAAAAATAAATAGTAAACTATGAGGCAGCTGCAGTTCAAATTTGACCCGCTTCTAGCTGAATCGACGGGAATTGGTCTTTTTCACCAGAGGTGGATCAAAACTTTTGACACCCAACCATTTTATCAATTGTGCATTAAATATGGCCTAGTATTTTGGAAAATTGATTTGGTCCAATTTTGCAACAAATATATGGTAGGTCCTTCACAAAAAAAACTCATTTCGGGCACTCGGAAAATGGAAAATGAATTTTCCGTGCACAGAAAATGAAAACTTCCTTAGGCAACATTGTTTGCCATTCCAAGATGCACCCCTTTGCACAATATGAGATCATTTGAACAAACTATGCCATGAATGTGGCCATAAGATTGATCATTTGGCTGGAAAGCCATGAATCTTCACGCATGACAGCTCATTTCTGAGAACACTTTTTAAAAAATAATTTCCGTATTACAAGTTTATTGTTTTTCCTGGAAACTTGGACACATATAATGACACAATGCGAAGGTTTTCCAATTTTTTGATTTTTTTTGAATTTTTTATGCCCGTTTCAAAATGCGGTTAAAACGGCGGGCTTGACCGTTCCTAGCTAGTGGTTGAATCTTGGAAAACTTTTGATGTTTCTCTGATTAAATAGATACTTATATACCTAGAAATAATTTTTGGAAAAAAATAAAGAGCAAACTATGAGGGGGCTATAGTTCAAATTTGACCCGCTTCCAACTAAATCGGCGGGAATTTGTCTTTTTCACCAGAGGTGGATCAAAACTTTTGACACCCAGGTCAATTGTGCATTAAATATGGCCTAGTATTTTAGAAAATTGATTTGGTCCAATTTTGCAAGAATTATTTGGTAGGTCCTTCACAAAAAAACTCATTTCGGGCACTCGGAAAATGGAAAATGAATTTTCCATGCACAGAAAATGAAAACTTCCTTAGGCAACATTGTGTGCCATTCCAAGATGCACCCCTTTGCACAATATGAGATCATTTGAACAAACTATGCCCTGAATGTGGCCATAAGATTGATCATTTGGCTGGAAAGCCATGAATCTTCACGCATGACAGCTCATTTCTAAGAACATTTTTTAAAAATAATTTACATATTACAAGTTTATTATTTTTCCTGGAAACTTGGTCACATATAATGACACAATGCGAAGGTTTTCCAATTTTTTGATTTTTTTTGAATTTTTTATGCCCGTTTCAAAATGCGGTCAAAACGGCGGGCTTGACCGTTCCTAGCTAGTGGTTGGATCTTGGAAAACTTTTGTTGTTTCTCTGATTAAATAGATACTTATGTACCTAGAAATAATTTTTGGAAAAAATAAAGAGCAAACTATGAGGCAACTGCAGTTCAAATTTGACCTGCTTCCAACTGAATTGGCGGGAATTTGTCTTTTTCACCAGAGGTGGATCAAAACTTTTGACACCCAACCATTTGGTCAATTGTGCATTAAATATGGCCTAGTATTTTACAAAATTGATTTGGTACAATTTTGCAAGAATTATTTGGTAGGTCCTTCACAAAAAAAACTCATTTCGGGCACTCGGAAAATGGAAAATGAAATTTCCGTCCAAAGAAAATGAAAACTTCCTTAGGCAACATTGTTTGCCATTCCAAGATGCACCCTTTTGCACAATATGAGATCATTTGAACAAACTATGCCATGAATGTGGCCATAAGATTGATCATTTAGCTTGAAAGGCATGAATCTTCACGCATGATAGCTCGTTTCTAAGAACATATTTTTTAAATAATTGCCGTATTACAAGTTTGTTATTTTTCCTAGGAACTTTGCCACATATAATGACACAATGCGAAGGTTTTCCAATTTTTTGATTTTTTTGAATTTTTTATGCCCGTTTCAAAATGCGGTCAAAACGGCGGGCTTGACCATTCCTAGCTAGTGGTTGAATCTTGGAATTTTTTTGATGTTTCTCTGATTAAATAGATACTTATGTACCTAGAAATGATTTTTGGAAAAAATAAAGAGCAAACTATGAGGTAGCTGCAGTTCAAATTTGACCCGCTTCCAACTGAATCGGCGGAAATTTGTCTTTTTCACCAGAGGTGGATCAAAACTTTTGACACGCAACCATTAGGTAAATTGTGCATTAAATATGGCCTAGTATTTTAGAAAATTGATTTGGTCCAATTTTGCAACTAACATATGGTAGGTCCTTCATAAAAAAACTCATTTTGGGCACTCGAAAAATGAAAAATGAAATTTCCGTCCAAAGAAAATGAAAACTTCCTTAGGCAACATTGTTTGGAATTCCAGTATGCAGCCTTGTGCATAATATGAGATCATCTGAACAAACTATGCCATGAATTTGGCCATAAGATTGATCATTTGGCTTGAAAGGCATGAATCTTCACGCATGATAGCTCGTTTCTGAGGACATTTTTTTAAAATAATTGCCGTATTACAAGTTTGTTATTTTTCCTAGGAACTTTGCCACATATAATGACACAATGCGAAGGTTTCCCAATTTTTTGATTTTTTGAATTTTTATGCCCGTTTCAAAATACGGTCAAAACGGCGGGAATGACCGTTCCTAGCTAGTGGTTGAATCTTGGAAAAAGTTTGATGTCTCTCTGATTAAATAGATACTTATGTACCTAGAAATGATTTTTGAAAAAAATAAAAAGCAAACTATGAGGCGGCCGCAGTTCAAATTTGACCCGCTTCCAGCTGAATCGGCGGAAATTTGTCTTTTTCACGAGAGGTGGATCAAAACTTTTGACACAACCATTTGGTCAATTGTGCATTAAATATGGCCTAATATTTTATAAAAATGATTTTATCCAATTTTGCAAAAAATATATGGTAGGTCCTTCACAAAAAAACTCATCTGCGGCACTCGAAAAATGGAAAATTGTTTTTTCTTGCAAAGAAAATAAAAACTCTCTTTGTCAATATTGTTTGCCAATCCAAAATGCAAACTTTGTGCAAAATATGGTATCATTTGAAAAATATTTGGTTGATCCTTTAAAAAATACTCATTTTAAGCACTCAAAAAATGAAAAAGGAAGTTTTCAGGAAAAAATTTATCTTTAATGTAATTGATTTTGACCAATTTAGATGGTCATAAAGTCTTCAAATTGCTTGCTGCATTTTGGTTGGTCTAGGAGCCTATCACGCGGATCATGCATCAGACATTGTTGGATGCTCCGGAATCCAACGGCAGCCCTCACCCCTCACCCTCTCACCCACGCCCCCACTCCCCACCGTACTCGCAGACCCCACGCACCCACTCACCACTGTTCCAAACCCCACGCACGCACTCACCACCGTTCCAATCCCACACCCGCACCCGCACGCCGAAACCCTAGCCGCCGCTCCCTCCCCGTCCCCTGCACCAAGATCGCACCAACC
>NC_041390.1:35547158-35570822 GCF_002162155.2 Triticum dicoccoides | reverse complement strand
CACACCTCGCCGCCGGCCTCACTCCCCCCCTTCTCCGCCTCACCCACTCCCTCCACCTACCGCGTCCATAGAGCTAGAACCCCTCACCCCCGCGTGCCCTCGCCGGCTCTGCCGCGATAATCTCCGCCATGTCCTCGTCGGCCCATGGGTTCCCTCGCTCGACACCATGGAACTCGTCAACAAGGTCTTCTCTCGCCCTCTTCTCTTCTCCTTTCGATTCGATCTGGATGTTGTTCACACATGCCCGATTTGTTTTTCTTCATCACACAGGTCATCGTCAATCCCTCGATCTGGCTCTGACCTCCGGCGCGCTCGTGCGACTGATGGGCATAGGCTGGTCCAAGCACGCTGGTGATGGAGGCTCACCAAGGTTGCCGTTGTCGCCTGGACGCACGAGGCACCCGACGACCTCCTCCATCGCCAACCACCAGCACCCGTCTGGAGGATTTGCGTTCTATCCCCTCCCCCACATGAACGACCTCCTGCCTGCAACCATGACACGCACGGGAGAGCTCAGCTCGCCTTCATGGGCGCCCTCTTGCTAGCCACCGATAAGGCTTGAGTAATTTTGCACATGAAGCTTCAGTATTTTAGCACATGAAGCTTTTACTGCTGTTATTCTTGTCATGAATCTTCCACCATTTTTCATTAGCTTAAATTTGACTTGGTGTAGTAATCTTGGTGCTTAGGGTTGCTTATATATCATGCTAATTGTTGCATGATTAGTTTCAGTAGTTTTATAACAGCAGCAGTAGCACAAATTTAATTGAATTCAATTAAAATTTCCAGAATCTCTTCTTGATCTGTAATATTCAATTAAAATTACGAAGGGTTTCAGTTTAATTAAAACTAAGGGAAACCTTTTCGGTTAATCCTGTTGTTTACTATAGTAATAGAGTAAGTAATTTAGTGTAGATGCTTGCTGTTAGTAGAAGAGTAAGTAATTAATTCCAGTTGTTTACTATTAACGCGTAGAGGCTTGCTGTTAGTAGTAGAGTAAGTAATTCAACTTTCTTGATTCACTGCAAGTTGGATGGAGGATGTTGCTGTGGCACTTGTATATTAATGTTGCTACAGAGTTAACAGAAACAAGTTAGATGATTGTTGATTCTTGATTGTGTGAACATTATAACACTCGTATATTAATGTTGTTGTGACACTCGTATATTATTGTTTTCTTGATTCTTGATTCACAGAATCTCTGCAATTACCTAAATGATTGTTGTGTTTCACAATTCAGTGTCAAAATCAATGGACATTGAAGTTATATTTCATATTTGAATTCTTGTTAACAGAAACAAGTTACATCAAATGGCATTGTGAAGCTTTTGGTAAAACTGCCAAGCAACTTATTGTTCTAATATTAATTTAGGAATAACAAGTGACTGATTTAAACAATTTCGTAACCTCATTAGTAGTATAATAAATAGAAAGTACCAAGTATAGTAGCATACCCAGATTGTGTGAACTCATGCATAACAGCAGCAGTCTCTCAGACAAGCTGGGTCACCGGGATGGTTTCCTGCATTTGGAAATGAATATTAATCAGGAAACATATATTTGCTAGGGATGAAATTGTAGTCCCAATCTTTGATTCATTGCGAATTGCAGTTCCAATCTCTGATTCACTTCGACCTTCAGGATGCATTTACTTATTGCAAGTGAAGCATCCTATATTATTCTCATTGTAGTGTACAAGTCTGCTCGCACGAAATCTGTTTTGTTTCATGCATGAAGTCAAGAACTATCATCCAACGTGAATTTTTGGGGATCATTGTTCACACCTTACAATTGCTTTGCAGGATAACATTCACCCCAACTGTGTAGCACTGCAGTATGGCTACGGTGACTGGCCTGTGCCTCAGGCTTAAGTCAATGCAAAACCTGCGCGACTTGGTGAGGCCGAGGTCATCACTGAGGTATATATATGGCCATGCCCTCACTTTGTTTTTCAGATACATATTTACACTACAGAACTCTGGCTAGTTCGCTCGGAAATGACAGTAGGATTATGCTGAATAAATTGAATGTACGTATGATGGCTGCAGGCTGGATACATGCATGTGGACACAGCCACGGCCACAGCTCTTCGGAAACCAAGACGGCGACAACGTCGACGGGATCCTCGGACAACCTGCGTCCTTCTGCCTGTGTCCTTCCCCTACCACGCCCGCGACCTGCATCCATTTGCTCCTGCCTCGGCCCTCCTCAACTTGGCTCCTGGTGAGCTACTGTAGGTGAGACAATCGACTCGATCTGTTGCTACTGGTAGAACTGCTGCTGTAGTTAGGGTGTAGCCGCAACTGCTGTAGGTTGGGTGTATAGGAGGCCGACTGTATAGTTTGGGTCAAGCTATTGTTTTGCTGTGCTCGATGATACTAATGCTGATATTTACCTGAACTGAAGTTGTGAATGTACCATTATTTTCTTGCTCCTACTTATCCCTGGCTCACCTGCTCTAGTTGGTTTCAATTGATATTTTTCTTATCCAACACTCTTGACTATAAATGTGTTGTTTTAATCCCGATGATGATGTTGTAGTAGTATAAGGTGGACACCATATTCCTCTTTTAATCCAAAATGAATTATTTTGTTTCGTCATGTCCTAGTTTACCCAAGTGAGATTGATTTTGGTTTGTACTTTGGACCCTATGTGTTTCTCATATGAACTAGTGTTGTTGTAACATGAACTGTAGTAGGTCGCTGCTATCTAACTATGATCATTGCAAGGAGGAACCACTGTTTGGCTTCAGCCCTTCCTCATTTGATCATTTTTACGTCCCATATGCATGCTACGTGTTGGCTGACTTGGCATGACGTGCACGAAAACTTGAGGGCATCCATACTAAATACCACTTCTTAATTTTCATGTAGACTTGCTCTAGCTCTTCTTAATTTTCATGCATGTTTCTTTCCAGACTCGACCTTACTATTAAATAGCACCCCATCATGTGTTGTTGTTATTAACCCTATCCTTGCTGTTCTGTTTTCATGTTGGCAGATATTTTGCGAAATTCAAGATGAAAGAGGTTCAAAGAAGCTCCAAGACATTCTTATATAGCAAGTTATGTAATCATAGCTGGATTATCTCGGCATTGTGAACTCTAGAATTTCATGTATCTTCTCTCTGTATCTGAATGAAATGTTGTATATTTCAGAATTACAATTTCTGTTTCATATGAAATAGTAATTATGTATGTGATTTGAAAATGTGTGCAATGGAAACATGACTCATGCGACCCACTTATCAAAATAATTTAAGCACATTTGAAATTTCTGACGTGTGGGACCAGTGTATGATATTATGATATTTGGGACAAATGTAAAACAATGAAAAATAAAATGGCAAAAAATAAAATATCATACGCTGTAAAAGGCTGCATCTAGAAATAAAAAGGCCGAATTGCTGGGCCAGCCCGTGTAGCTAGTAAAAATTAATAGGAAAAATAAATATTAAAAAGGCCGAATTAATGGGCTCAACCCATATAAACACCAAATTGGACCAGGCTGATTCTTGTACCACATCAGATTGTCACGTCGGATGCCTACGTGGCCTGGGGAGGCTGCTAGTGACCAAAACAAAACAATAGGCATATTTTGGTCGTAAACGTCTACGACCTTGTGAGAAGGTCGTTAATTTCAGTTTACGACTGCCAGCTTTTGACCTTCTGTTTTTGGTCACAAAAGGTCGCAAATAAAAACAATGACCTTTCAGTAACCAATAGTCAAGGTCACAAGTTGACATATTTCTTGTAGTGCAGACAGATGAACCGGAGGGGGACGGTTCCATGTACAGGTAGTTAGGGGCACCTGACGAGCATGTGGTTAGCGTATCCGGTTTCGTCTCGTCTTTCTGATCAACTTTCATGTACAAAGTTTTTCGATCCGAGCTATAGTTTATTTTATATAATTTATCAAAGTTTTATTCAATATTATGGAACTTCCTGAAAATTGACTAAGTCCGAGAATTGTTCAGTTTTTGAACATCACTTAGCTGTTTTTCAAAGGCTAAAGCTAGTGTTTTGTACATCCTATGAATTAGTGCCTTTTACCAATTTTTATCATCTTTTTGTGGTCTACATGACAGTATCATTGACATCCAAGTTAGAGTTCAATTGCTTGATCGAAACTGTATTTGAAAAGTGCCACTTGAAGTTAATTCCAGAAGCTGTTAAAATATACGAACATGGGATTTTGTGATTTTCATAGGATTTAATCCTTACATATTTTGAATTTGTACCAAAGGGATAAAACGGAGTTTATCAAGTGTACTTTCTACATGTATTATCTTTACCCACATTAGAAGTCGTTTTGATGTTGTTTTGCTGCAGTACAGAGGGATAGTCAGTGTAATCGTAGCAAAGCTAGCTACTGCTATAGTAACATTCAGTTACTTGTAGCAGGGTAGTAGCGGCAGGATGCAGTAGCAAGCGGCAAAGCGCGCGGACGGCAGCGGCTAGTAGCAGTAGAAGTGCAGCAGCAGAGCAACAATAGCAAAGGGAGCGGCGCGGCAGCAGTCTACACAGTGGCTAGGTGAGGGCTACGCCGGCGAATGGGCAGCGCTGGCGCGACGCATGGCGACGGCAGCAACTTCAATGGCAGATCACGGGGCGGTGAGTTGCAGCAGCACGACGCGCGAGTGGGCACCAGGTCGCATAGGCGCGACACGGGAAGGGACGAGCCGCAGGCAGCGGAGCTGCGCCGGCGGGCGAGCAACAAGCAGTACGTAGCAGTAGAAGCAGTGGCACGTAGCAGCAACAGTAGCAGCGGGAGCGGCAGGGGAGCGTGGCCATGGCGGCTAGGAGCTCACGACGAGTGCGGCCAGGTGATGCAAGGGCGGATTGAAATGTTTGACGAGCCAAGCGACGCCCTAGAGGCCCTACAAACTCAACGGTGGCACGGGCGCGTCTCGGGGTTGGCTAAAACATCAACATCGGACACGGTAGAACAGAGCTAGGCCATCAATGACGATGGCGTTTCAGGTGCGGCAAAGGGCAGGGAGAGGAGGGGATCGACGTGAGGGGGCTCACCACGGTCCTGCAGGTGTGCTAGAGTGTGCTCAGGGAGGCTCGACGGTGGCGAATCGAGGCGACGTTCAACGACGGCCGTAGGGGAAGAAGACGAAGGTGGGTGTTGCCGATGAGGCGGCTTGGCTCCATCCAACGGGACGAGGAGACGTGTACGACGACGGCGGAGCAGCTGGACGTCGTGGCGCAGTAGTTCGGGGTGGCGCTGGAGAACGCCGACGGCGGGGCGCGTCGACCTCCCCACTCGGGAGCAAGCAGAGAAGACGAGGAGAGAGAGAGAGAGATGTGAGGTCCAAGGGGGTCAGGCTCGATCTAGGGTTCGTCAAGGGAGAGAGGAGGGTGTCGGGGCTGCCTTATAGCCCCGGGGGAGACGGCAGATGGCCGACGCGTGTGCATCGCCGGCAATGGCGCCGGTGGATGAGCGCCACGCCCACCCCTACTTCTATAGCTGGAGATGGGGGGCAAGTGGGGTGTGGGTTGGGCCAAAACTGCTCTGTGGTCACTAGGGCCCAGATGCACAGTAATTTCCTATTTTCCCTTTTATGTATTTAAGTTAGGTACTGTTTTGTATTAACTCGAGTGACGAAAATGAATTTAGTCAAACATGAAATCTGGCACACATTTCAAGAACAACATTGTGGTGTTGCATAAAAAGTTTTAGAGCCAATGGAACTGCTCAAGCATTTTTAGAAAATGAAAAAGGCCATTTAAAATGCTGCTGGACTAGAGAATAAATTCCCAGGGGCAAATTGGGAGTTGAAAAATTTTTGGTTTCAACATGAAAAATATTTAGAGATTAGTTTCCATGGGATGAACTATTCTGTTTGCATGACAGATGAAATAAATATTTGACATGCATTTGAATTTGAATTTGAAGAAGATTTTAGACAAGTGGCATTTTGGCTTAGCAAAGCATGATGTGAAGGCCTGCATTAGAGGGGGATTACTGTAGAGTAATACTGGGGTGTTACACTAGATGGCTTCTTCTCTCTCTTTCGATCTCAATACAAAGTTCTCCTCGATTCTCTTGGAGATCTATTCGATGTAATCTTCTTTCGCGATGTGTTTGTCGAGATCCGATGAATTGTGAGTTTATGATCAAGTCTACCTATGAACAATATTTGAATCTTCTCTGAATTCTTTTATGTACGATTGATTTATCTTTGCAAGTCTCTTCGAATTATCAGTTTGGTTTGGCCTACTAGATTGATCTTTCTTGCAATTGGAGAAGTGCTTAGCTTTGGGTTCAATCTTGCGGTGCTCGATCCCAGTGACAGAAAGGGAACCGACACGTATTGTATTGTTGCCATCGAGGATAAAAAGATGGAGTTTACATCATATTGCATGAGTTTATCCCTCTACATCATGTCATCTTGTTTAAGGCGTTACTCTGTTCTTATGAACTTAATACTCTAGATGCATGCTGGATAGCGGTCAATGTGTGGAGTAATAGTAGTAGATGCAGGCAGGAGTCGGTCTACTTGTCACGGATGTGATGCCTATATACAGGATCATACCTAGATATTCTCATAATTATTCGCTTTTCTATGCCCCTCGGGTCTATTCTCCATCATACAAGTTTCCAATCTATTTTATTTTTCAATCTTTACTTTCAATCTATGTCATAAAAATACCAAAAATATTTATCTTATTATTATCATCTCTATCAGATCTCACTCTTGCAAGTGGCCGTGAAGGGATTGACAACCCCTTTATCGCGTTGGTTGCGAGGTTCTTATTTGTTTGTGTAGGTACGAGGTGACTCGCGCGTGGTCTCCTACTAGATTGATACCTTGGTTCTCAAAAACTGAGGGAAATACTTACGCTACTTTACTGCATCACCCTTTCCTCTTCAAGGGAAAACCAATGCAGTGCTCAAGAGGTAGCAAGAAGGATTTCTGGCGCTGTTGCCGGAGAGATCTACGCCAAGTCAAAACATACCAAGTACCCATCACAACTCTTATCCTTTGCATTACATTATTTGCCATTTTCCTCTTGTTTTCCTCTCCCCCACTTCACCCTTGCCGTTTTATTCGCCCTTCTTCTGTTCGTCTTTCCATTTGCCTTGATGTCTTACTTGGCTCGTTTCCTCGTTTGGTTGGATTAGTTGTTTATTTATTGCTAAACAGAGAACCTAAGATCTATGAATCCTCATCCGATTGCTAATCTTTTTAAGAGATCCAATTATAATGAACCAATTGCTAGTGAGTTTTGTGCACTAGATTATCTTTATGAAGTTTTGCTTGAAATTCGTGAATCTGAAAATTGTGATGAAGTACTTTATGGAGTGATTCACGATGGATCTTTGAATAGAAAGCATGATTGCAATGATGATAGTATAAATTCTATTAATGTCAATTATGCTTACAATATGCAAAACCCTAAGCTTGGGGATGCTAGTTTTGCTATGTCTACTACTTGTTGCAATGATCATGATTGGGGTGATTCTTCTTTTGATCTTGAAAATTTATTTAAGCCCCATGATGAATATGAGATTGATAATAGTGTTTGCAATATTATTGAAAGTGGGTTTGGAAGAGTGTCAACTTTATATCCCACATATTTGGAGAACATTCAATCTTATGAAATTTTTGATAAAATTGGGTTTGGAGAGGTCATGACTTTAGTTAATGTTAATCCCACTATTTTGGAAGAGTGTCAACTTTGCATGCATGTGGATCGTGTTGAAAATATTTTATTTGATAGCTATATTGTTGAATTTGATTATGATCTTACAAGTAATTATTACGAGAGAGGAAAATATGGTGGTAGAATTTTTCATGTTACTAAATTACCTCTCGTTATGTTGAGATTGCTATTGTTTCTTTCTGCTTCCTTGCATATGCTAGTTTTTGCTTGCCTTGATAATTTATTTTCCTATAAGATTCATATTCATAGGAAGTATGTTAGACTTAGATGTGTTTGTCACATGTTTTATGATGCTCTCTTTGTGCTTCAATTCTTGTCTTTCATGTGAGCGTCGTTGAAATCTTATGCCTAGCTATAAGGCTTTAAACAAAAGCACTTGTTGGGAGACAACCAAATATTTTTCCTTGCTGTTATTAAATAAAAAATTTATCTAGCCTCTGTTTTGGTTGTGTTTTTTGTGTTTAATTAGTGTTTGTGCCAAGTAGAACTGTTGGGAAGACTTGGGGAAAGTCTTTTTATCTTGCTGTTAAAAACAGAAACTTTAGCGTTCACGAGAATTGCTGCCATTTTTTATTGAAGAGTGCTATTTAGTTAATTATTTTTGCAGATGATTAATAGATAAATTACTCACGTCCATCAATTTAGTTTAGAATTTTTGGGGTTCCAGAAGTTTGCGTTAGTTACAGATTACTACAGACTGTTCTGTTTTTGACAGATTCTGTTTTTCATGTGTTGTTTGCTTATTTTGATGAATCTATGGCTAGTAATAGAGTTTATAAACCATAGAGAAGTTGTAATACAGTAGGTTTAACACCAATATAAATAAAGAATGAGTTCATTACAGTACCTTGAAGTGGTGTTTTGTTTTCTTTCGCTAACGGAGCTCACGAGATTTTCTTGTTAAGTTTTGTGTTGTGAAGTTTTCAAGTTTTGGGTAAAGATTTGATGGATTATGGAACAAGGAGTGGCAAGAGCCTAAGCTTGGGTATGCCCATGGCACCCCAAGGTAAAATACAAGGACACCAAAAAGCCTAAGCTTGGGGATGCCCCGGAAGGCATCCCCTCTTTTGTCTTCGTTCATCGGTAACTTTACTTGGAGCTATATTTTTATTCACCACATGATATGTGTTTTGCTTGGAGCGTCTTGTATGATTTGAGTTTTTTATTTTTAGTTTACCACAATCATCCTTGCTGTACACACATTTTTAGAGACACACATATGAATTGGAATTTATTAGAATACTCTATGTGCTTCACTTATATTTCTTGAGCTATATAGTTTTTGCTCTAGTGCTTCACTTATATCTTTTAGAGCACGGTGGTGGTTTTATTTTATTGAAATAATTGATCTCTCATGCTTCACTTATATTATTTTGAGAGTCCTTTAGAACAACATGGAAATTTTCTTTTAGGCACAATAAAAACTTTCATATAAGTGCATTGAATACTACGAGAAGTTTGATACTTGATAATTGTTTTGAGATATAGAGATGGTGATATTAGAGTCATGCTAGTTGAGTAGTTGTGAATTTGAGAAATACTTGTGTTTAAGTTTTTGATTCCCATAGCATGCACGTATGGTGAACTGTTATGTGATGAAGTCGGAGCATGATTTATTTATTGATTGCCTTCCTTATGAGTGGCGGTCGGGGACGAGCGATGGCCTTTTCCTACCAATCTATCCCCCTAGGAGCATGCGCGTAGTACTTTGTTTCGATAACTAATAGATTTTTGCAATAACTATGTGAGTTCTTTATGACTAATGTTGAGTCCATGGATTATACGCACACTCACCCTTCCACCATTGCTAGCCTCTCTAGTACCGCGCAACTTTCGCCGGTACCATAAACCCACCATATACCTTCCTCAAAACAGCCACAATACCTACCTATTATGGCATTTCCATAGCCATTCCGAGATATATTGCCATGCAACTTTCCACCATTCCGTTTTATGACACGCTTCATCATTGTCATATTGCCATCCATGATCATGTAGTTGACATCGTATTTGTGGCAAAGCCACCGTTCATAATTTTTTCACACATGTCACTCTTGATTCATTGCATATCCCGGTACACCGCCGGAGGCATTCACATAGAGTCATATTTTGTTCTAAGTATTGAGTTATAATTCTTGAGTTGTAAGTAAAAATAAGTGTGAGATCATCATTATTAGAGCATTGTCCCAGTGAGGAAAGGATTATGGAGACTATGATTCCCCCACAAGTCGGGATGAGACTCCGGACGAAAAAAAGAGCCAAAAAAAAAGAAGAAGGCCCAAAAAATGAGAGAAAAAGAGAGAAGGGACAATGTTACTATCCTTTTCCACACTTGTGCTTTAAAGTAGCACCATGATCTTCATGATAGAGAGTCTTCTATGTTGTCACCTTCATAAACTAGTGGGAATTTTACATTATAGAACTTGACTTGTATATTACTATGATGGGCTTCCTCAAATTGCCCTAGGTCTTCGTGAGCAAGCAAGTTGGATGCACACCCACTTAGTTTCTCTTGTTGAGCTTTGATACACTTATAGCTCTAGTGCATCCTTTGCATGGCAATCCCTACTCACTCACATTGATATCTGATAACCCACAAGTATAGGGGATCGCAACAGTTTTCGAGGGTAGCGTATTCAACCCAAATTTATTGATTCGACACAAGGGGAGCCAAAGAATATTCTCAAGTATTAGCAGCTGAGTTGTCAATTCAACCACACCTAGAAACTTAATATCTGCATCAAAGTATTTAGTAGCAAAGTAATATGATAGTAATGGTAACGGTAGCAAAAGGTAATGGTAGCAAAAGTAATGTTTTTGGTATTTTTGTACTGATGATAGGAATAGCAACGGAAAAGTAAATAAGCGAAGAACAATATATGGAAAGCTCGTAGGCAATGGATCGGTGATAGAGAATTATGCCTGATGCGGTTCATCATGTAACAGTCATAACCTAGGGTGATAAAGAATTAGCTCCAATTCATCAATGTAATGTAGGCATGTATTCCGAATATAGTCATACGTGCTTATGGAAAAGAACTTGCATGACATCTTTTGTCCTACCCTCTTGTGGCAGCGGGGTCCTAGCGGAAACTAAGGGATATTAAGGCCTCCTTTTAATAGAGTACCAGACCAAAGCATTAACACATAGTGAATACATGAACTCCTCAAACTACGGTCATCACCGGGAGTGGTCCCGGTTATTGTCACTTCGGGGTTGCCGGATCATAACACATAGTAGGTGACTATAGACTTGCAAGATAGGATCAAGAACTCTCATATATTGATGAAAACATAATAGGTTCAGATCTGAAATCATGGCACTCGGGCCCTAGTGACAAGCATTAAGCATAGCAAAGTCATAGAAACATCAATCTCAGAACATAGTGGATACTAGGGATCAAACCCTAACAAAACTAACTTGATTACATGATAAATCTCATCCAACCCATCACCGTCCAGCAAGCCTACGATGGAATTACTCACGCACGGCGGTGAGCATCATGAAATTGGTGATGGAGGAAGGTTGATGATGACGATGGCGACGGATTCCCCTCTCTGGAGCCCCGAACGGACTCCAGATCAGCCCTCCCGAGAGGTTTTAGGGCTTGGCGACAGCTCCGTATCGTAAAACGCGATGAATCCTTCTCTCTGATTTTTTTCTCCCTGAAAGCAAATATATAGAGTTGGGGTTGAGGTCGGAGGAGCTCCAGGGGGCCCACGAGGTAAGGGGGCGTGCCCAGGGGGGCAGGCGCGCCCCCACCCGCATGGCTAGGGTGTGGACCCCCTGGTCTTCATATTTTGCAAGGATTTTTTATTATTTCCGAAAAGACGTACCGTGAAGTTTTAGGTCATTCCGAGAACTTTTGTTTCTGCACATAAATAATACCATGGCAATTCTGCTGAAAATAGCGTCAGTCCGGGTTAGTTCCATTCAAATCATGCAACTTAGAGTCCAAAACAGGGGCAAAAGTGTTTGGAAAAGTAGATACGACGGAGACGTATCAACTCCCCCAAGCTGAAACCTTTGCTTGTCCTCAAGCAATTCAGTTGACAAACTGAAAGTGATAAAGAAAAACTTTTACAAACTCTGTTTGCTCTTGTTGTTGTAAATATGTAAAGCTGGCATTCAAGTTTTCAGCAAAGATTATAAACTAACCATATTCACAATAACACTTAGGTCTCATGTTTACTCATATCAATGGCATAATCAACTAGCGAGCAATAATAATAAATATCGGATGACAACACTTTCTCAAAAAAATCATAATATGATATAACAAGATGGTATCTCGCTAGCCCTCTCTGAGACCGCAAAACATAAATGAGGAGCACCTTTAAAGATCAAGGACTGACTAGACATTGTAATTCATGGTAAAAGAGATCTAGTCAAGTCATACTCAATGTAAACTAACAGTAATGAATGCAAATGACAGTGGTGCTCTCCAACTGGTGCTTTTTAATAAGAGGATGATGACTCAACATAAAAGTAAATAGATAGGCCCTTCGCAGAGGGAAGCAGGGATTTGTAGAGGTGCCAGAGCTCGGTTTTGAAATAGAGGTGAATAATATTTTGAGCGGTATACTTTCATTGTCAACATAACAACCAACAGATGGCGATATCTTCCATGCTACACACATTATAGGCGGTTCCCAAACAAAATGGTAAAGTTTATACCCCCCTCCACCAACAAGCATCAATCCATGGCTTGCTCGAAACAACGAGTGCCTCCAACTAACAAGAGACCAGGGGGAGTTTTGTTTGCAATTATTTTGATTTGATTTTCATAAAGCATGGGACTGGGCATCCCGGTGACCAGCCATTTTCTCGTGAGTGAGGAGTGGAGTCCACTCCTCTTGAGAATAACCCGCCTAACATGGAAGATACGGACAACCCTAGTTGATACATGAGCTATTCGAGCATACAAAACAGGATATTTATTTGAAAGTTTAGAGTTTGGCACATACAAATTTACTTGGAACGGCAGGTAGATACCATATATAGGTAGGTATGGTGGACGCATATGGAATAACTTTGGGGTTTATGGAGTTGGATGCACAAGCAGTATTCCCGCTTAGTACATGTGAAGGCTAGAAAAAGACTAGGAAGCGACCAGCTAGAGAGCGACAATAGTCATGAACATGCATTAAAATTAATCAACACAGAATGCAAGCATGAGTAGGATATAATTCACCATGAACATAAATATCGTGAAGGCTATGTTGATTTTGTTCAACTACATGCGTGAACATGTGCCAAGTCAAGTCACTTAAATCATTCAGAGGAGGATACCACCCTATCATACCACATCACAACCATTTTAATAACATGTTGGCACGCAAGGTAAACCATTATAAGCTCCTAGCTAATCAAGCATGGCACAAGAAACTATGATCTCTAGTTGTCATTGCAAACATGTTTATTCATAATAGGCTGAATCAGGAACGATGAACTAATCATATTTACAAAAACAAGAGAGGTCGAGTTCATACCAGCTATTCTCATCTCAGTCAGTCCATCATATATCGTCATAATTGCCTTTCACTTGCACGACCGAATGATGTGGATAATAATAATAGTGCACGTGCATTGGACTAAGCTGGAATCTGCAGGCATTCAATAAACATGAGAAGACAAGACAATATGGGCTCTTTTGTCAGATCAACAATAATGCGTATAAGAGCCACTTGAACAATTTAATTATGGTCTTCTCCTATCGACCCCCAAAGAAAAGAAAAGAAATAAAACTATTTACACGGGAAAGCTCCCAACAAGCAAAAGAAGAACATGAAATTTTTTTGGGTTTTATTTTTAATTACTATTACAAGCATGGGAATTAAAACTAGCTAAAAGCTACAACTATTTTTTTTGGTTTTTCTTAAGGTTTATCAAATACACAAGAAGAAAGCATAAAAAGGAAATAAACTAGCATGGATGATACAATGAAAAAGTATGAGCACTGACATCTAGCAATGAGTGTGTGAACATGAATATAATGTCGGTGAGAAATACGTACTCCCCCAAGCTTAGGCTTTTGGCCTAAGTTGGTCTATGGCCACGGTTGGCCTGGCGGATATCCATAGTAATAGTTGGGGTCGTACTGCGAAGAAGAAGACTCTGATTGCCACTGGTTGGCAATCATCTCCGGATCCCACTGGTAATTAGACTGTCGTGGCAGATCAAATTGTGGTTTCGACTCTGGCTGTGTGGCTGATGTAGGGTTCCGGTAGGCGTGAATAGCCTCTAACGGAACAAGGTACTTGCCTGCAGATAAATCAAACAAGGAAGGAGCAGGCAGGGTAATAGTCTCAGGATGATGTTTATCAAAGAACAATTTGTATTTAAGCTCCCCTTCCCTATTCTTAATAATAAAATCATGAGCTACCATACTCTTATAATCTATATAAATAGTAGGCAACACTTTTTCTTCTTTTTCATAATGCCTAATGGGTATGTTAAAATGTGCAGCTAGGCGTGAAGCATAGATGCCTCCAAAGATGGGGCCCTTTGTACGGTTCAGACTTAACCGTTTAGCAATAATACCACCCATACTGACAGAGTTATCACAGAATAAACCATGGAACAAAATAATAATATCAGGAACACTAAGGTTTCCACAGTTTCCGCGACCAATTAAGCAACGACTAGCAAATATTGCAAAGTAGCGTAAAACATGAAAATGTATGCTAGTGATTCATGCATCGGAAACCTTCCTCGTTTCCCCTACAGTGATGATATCAATGAACCCATCGACATCACTGCGATGTGGTTCCTCTATTGTGCCCTCGAAAGGGATCAAACAAACCCGACAAAAATCATAAAGTGACATCTCCTTATGCTCATCATATAAATAAAACTCCACCATAGGTGGTGAGCTCCTAGCATGGAAATGAAAGTTTTGCACAAAGATATTGGTAAGTAAGAGATACTGTTCGCGTTGGTCGTGTTGGAAGGCGGTGAGGCCTGCATTCTCAGCCAATTCATAAAAATCATCATAAATCCCGGCCGCTCTCAAGAAATCATCGGAAGGCCATTCACACGGCCGAACCTTCGCGGTGCGAGGCAGATTATATTTGGGCCTCTCTGCCTTTTCATTTTGCTTTTCCTTCGAGCTTCGGCTCGATGAGCCCCTCAAAAATCTCCTCATTATTTTCTGAAAAATTCTGAAATTTTTGGTAACTTCAAAATAAAAGTGAACCAAACTCAACAAAATTGATAGCAACTACTCCTACAAGTGCCTAGAGCCTGCATCATGCATTAGAACTACTTGGAACCATATAAATTTGACATGCAAGCTCAAGAACATGGTCTCCTAAGCAGCAAAAATATGCAATGAATAAAGCACTAGAACAAAAACTAATTGGACCAATGGAGGAGTCACATACCAAGGAACAGTCCCCCCAAGCAGTTTTGTGAGAGGTGTTTTGAGCAAGGAGATCGAAAATGGCAGCAAAATGAGCTTGGACTTGGTTTTGAACTAGATAATCATGTTTGTGGGAGGAAGAAGGACTGTGTGGGTGCAGGAATAAGTGGAGGAGGGCCACCATGGGCCCACGAGGCCGGGGGGCGCGCCTAGGGGGGTAGGGCACGCCCTCCACCTTCGTGTCCAGGTGGATGCCCCCCGTGCTGTTCTCTCAGTGCCAAATATTCTCAAATATTCCAGAAAAAAATCATATTTAAATTTCAGGGCATTTGGAGAACTTTTATTTTCGGGGTATTTTTATATTGCACGGATAAATCAGATAACAGACGGAAAATACTATTTTTATTTTATTTAATATAAATAACAGAAAGTAAAAGGAGGGTACAGAGAGTTATGTTTTCTAAATTCATCCATCTCCTGATCATCAAAAGGAATCCATTAACAAGGTTGATCAAGTCTTGTTAACGAACTCATTCCGAATAGTATGGAACCGGAGAAATTTTGAATAACACTATGTTACCTCAATGGGGATATGCACATCCCCAATAATAAAAATATCATATTTCTTTTTGATAGTAGGTAGAGGAAATTCAAAACCTCCAATAATAATCGATGGAATTTTTCCAATAGAGTTGATACTACGAACTTGAGGTTGTTTCCTCGGAAAGTGTATCATATGCTCATTACCATTAACATGAAAAGTGACATTGACTTTGTTGCAATCAATAACAGCCCCTATAGTATTAAAAAAGGGTCTTCCAAGAATAATATACATACTATCGTCCTCGGGAATATCAAGAATAACAAAGTCCGTTAAAATAGTAACATTTGCAACCACAACGGGCACATCCTCACAAATACCGACAGGCATAGCAGTTGATTTATCAGCCATTTGCAAAGATATTTCAGTAGGTGTCAACTTATTCAGATCAAGTCTATGATATAAAGAGAGAGGCATAACACTAACACCGGCTCCAAGATCACATAAAGCAGTTTTAACATAGTTTCTTTTAATGGAGCATGGTATAGTGGGTACTCCTGGATCTCCAAGTTTCTTTGGTATTCCACCCTTAAAATTATAATTAGCAAGCATGGTGGAAATTTAAGCTTCCGGTATCTTTCTTTTATTAGTGACAATTTCTTTCATGTACTTAGCATAAGGATTCATTTTAAGCATATCAGTTAATCGCATACGCAAAAAGACAGGTCTAATCATTTCAGCAAAGTGCTCAAAATCCTCATCATCCTTTTTCTTGGATGGTTTGGGAGGAAAAGGCATGGGTTTCTGAACCCATGGTTCTCTTTCTTTACCATGTTTCCCAGCAACAAAGTCTCTCTTATCATAACGTTGATTCTTTGATTGTGGGTTATCAAGATCAACAGCTGGTTCAATTTCTATATCATTATCATTGCTAGGTTGAGCATCAACATGAACATTATCATTAACATTATCACTAGTTTCAGGTTCATTACCAGATTGTGTTTCAGCATCAGAAATAGAAATATCATTTGGATTCTTAGGTGTTTCAGCAATAGGTTCACTAGAAGCATGCAAAGTCCTATCATTCTTCTTTTTCTTCCTTTTAGAAGGACTAGGTGCATCTATATTATTTCTCAGAGAATCTTGCTCAATTATCTTAGGGTGGCCTTCAGGATACAGAGGTTCCTGAGTCATTCTACCAGTTCTAGTAGCCACTCTAACAACATAATCATTATTCTTAGTATTCAATTCATTGAGCAAATCATTTTGAGCCTTAAGTACTTGTTCTACTTGAGTGGTAACCATAGAAGTATGTTTACTAATAAGTTTAAGTTCACCTTTGACATTAGCCATATAATCACCCAAGTGTTCAAGCATATTTGAATTGTATTTCAATTGTCTACCAAAATAAGCATTAAAATCTTCTTGCTTCACCATAAAATTATCAAACTCATCTAAGCATTGGCTAGCAAACTTAGTAAGAGGGATTTCAGCTTTATCATATCTATAGAGAGAGTTTACCTTTACTACCTGTGTCGGGTTATCAAGACCACGAATTTCTTCAATAGGTGATGGATCAAGATCATATGTTTCTTCAACAGGCGGTAAATTAAGACCGTGTATTTCTTCAATAGGAGGTAAATTCTTAACATCTTCAGCTTTAATACCTTTTTCTTTCATAGATTTATTTGCCTCTTGCATATCTTCAGGACTAAGAAATAGAACACCTCTTTTCTTTGGAGTTGGTTTAGGAATAGGCTCAGGAGCTGGCTCAGGAAGTGTCCAATTATTTTCATTTGTCAACATATTATTCAATAGAATTTCAGCTTCATCTGGTGTTCTTTCCCTAAAAATAGAACCAACACAACTATCCAGGTAATCTCTGGAAGCATCGGTTAGTCCATTATAAAATATATCAAGTATTTCATTTTTCTTAAGAGGATGATCAGTCAAAGCATTAATTAATTGGAGAAGCCTCCCCCAAGCTTGTGGGAGACTCTCTTCTTCAATTTGCACAAAATTATATATATCCCTTAAGGCAGCTTGTTTCTTATGAGTAGGGAAATATTTAGCAGAGAAGTAATAAATCATATCCTGGGGACTAGGCACACAACTAGGGTCCAGGGAATTAAACCATATCTTAGCATCACCCTTTAATGAGAACGGAAATATTTTAAGGATATTAAAGTAACGAGATCTCTCATCATTAGTGAATAGGGTGCCTATATCATTTAATTTAGTAAGATGTGCCACAACAGTTTCAGATTCATAGCCATAAAAAGGATCAGATTCAACCAAAGTAATTATATCAGGATCAACAGAGAATTCATAATCCTTATTAGTAACACAGATGGGTAAAGTAGCAAAAGCAGGGTAAGGTTTCATTCTAGCATTAAGGGATTGCTGCTTCCATTTAGCTAGTAACCTCTTTAGATCATATCTATCTTTGCAAAAAATAGCTTTAGCAATTTCTTCATCCATAACATAGCCCTCAGGCACAACAGGAAATTCATATTTATTAGGGGGAGAATCTTCATCATCACTTTCATCAATATTATCAGTTTCAATAATTTCATTCTCTCTAACCCCAGCAAGTAGTTCATCAAGAAATTCACCAAGTGGCATAGTAGCATCAAGCGTAGAAGTAGTTTCATCATAAGTATCATGCATAGCAGAAGTGGCATCATCAATAACATGTGACATATCAGAACGAATAGCAGAAGTAGGTTTAGGTGTCGCAAGCTTACTCAGAATAGAAGGTGAATCTAGTGCAGAGCTAGATGGCAGTTCCTTACCTCCCCTCATAGTTGAGGGATAAATCTTGGTTCTTGGATCTCTCAAGTTCTTCATAATGATAAGCAGATATAAATCCCAAGTGACTCAAAGAATAGAGCTATGCTCCCCGGCAACGGCACCAGAAAATAGTCTTGATAACCCACAGTATAGGGGATCGCAACAGTTTTCGAGGGTAGAGTATTGAACCCAAATTTATTAATTCGACACAAGGGGAGCCAAAGAATATTCTCAAGTATTAGCAGCTGAGTTGTCAATTCAACCACACCTGGAAACTTAATATCTGTAGCAAAGTATTTAGTAGCAAAGTAATATGATAGTAATGGTAACGGTAGCAAAAGGTAATGGTAGCAAAAGTAATGTTTTTGGTATTTTGTAGTGATGATAGCAATAGCAACGGGAAAGTAAATAAGTGAAGAACAATATATGGAAAGCTCATAGGCAATGGATCGGTGATAGAGAATTATGACGGATGTGGTTCATCATGTAACAGTCATAACCTAGGGTGACAAAGAACTAGCTCCAATTCATCAATGTAATGTAGGCATGTATTCTGAATATAGTCAGACGTGCTTATGGAAAAGAACTTGCATGACATCTTTTGTCCTACCCTCCCGTGGCAGCGGGTTCCTTGCGGAAACTAAGGGATATTAAGGCCTCCTTTTAATAGAGTACCGGACCAAAGCATTAACATATAGTGAATACATGAACTCCTCAAACTACGGTCATTACCGGGAGTGGTCCCGATTATTGTCACTTCGGGGTTGCCGGATCATAACACATAGTAGGTGACTAGACTTGCAAGATAGGATCAAGAACTCTCATATATTGACGAAAACATAATAGGTTCAGATCTGAAATCATGGCACTCGGGCCCTAGTGACAAGCATTAAGCATAACAAAGTCATAACAACATCAATCTCAGAACATAGTGGATACTAGGGATCAAACCCTAACAAAACTAACTCGATTACATGATAAATCTCATCCAACCCATCACCGTCCAGCAAGCCTACGATGGAATTACTCACACAGGCGGTGAGCATCATGAAATTGGTGATGGAGGAAGGTTGATGATGACGATGGTGACGGATTCCCCTCTTCGGAGCCCCGAACAGACTCCAGATCAGCCCTCCCTAGAGGTTTTAGGGCTTGGCGGCGGCTCTGTATCGTAAAATGCGATGAATCCTTCTCTCTGATTTTTTTTCTCCCCGAAAGCAAATATATAGAGTTGGGGTTGAGGTCGGAGGAGCTCCAGGGGGCCCACAAGGTAGGGGGCGCGCCCAAGGGGGGCAGGCGCGCCCCCACCCTCGTGGCTAGGGTGTGGGCCCCCTGGTCTTCATCTTTTGCAAGAATTTTTTATTATTTCCAAAAAGACGTTCCGTGAAGTTTCAGGTCATTCCGAGAACTTTTTTTCTGCACATAAATAACACCATGGCAATTCTGCTGAAAACAGCGTTAGTCCGGGTTAGTTCCATTCAAATCATGCAAGTTAGAGTCCAAAACATGGGCAAAAGTGTTTGGAAAAGTAGATACGACGGAGACGTACCGATATCTATCGATGGGCATCTCCATAGCCCATTGATACGCCTAGTCGATGTGAGACTATCTTCTCCTTTTTTTCTTCTCCACAACCACCATTTTGTTCCACCATAGTGCTGTATCCATGGCTCATGCTCATATATTGCGTGAAGATTGAAAAAGTTTGAGAACATCAAAAGTATGAAACAATTGCATGTCTTGTCATTAGGGTTGTGCATGATTTAATATTTTGTGTGATGAAGATAGAGCATAGCCAGACTATATGATTTTGTAGCGATAACTTTCTTTAGCCATGTTATTTTGAGAAGATATGATTGCTTAGTTAGTATGCTTGAAGTATTATTATTATTTCTATGTCAATATTAAACTTTTATCTTGAATCTTAAGGATCTGAACAGTCATGACACAATAAAGAAAAATTACATTGAGAAATATGTTAGGAAGCATTCCACATGAAAAATTCTGTTTTTATCATTTACCTACTCGAGGACGAGCAGGAATTAAGCTTGGGGATGCTTGATACGTCTCCAACGTATCTATAATTTTTGATTGTTCCATGCTACTATATTATCTGTTTCGGATGTTAATGGGCTTATTTTTACACTTTTATTTTATTTTTGGGACTAACCTATTAACCGGAGGCCTAGCCCAAATTGCTGTTTTTTTTGCCTATTTTAGTGTTTCGCCGAAAAGGAATATCAAATGGAGTCCAAACGGAATGAAACCTTCGGGAGCATTATTTTTGGAACAAACGTGATCCAGGGGACTTGGAGTGGACGTCAAGAAACAATCGAGGAGGCCACGAGGCAGGGGGCGCGCCCACCCCCGTGGGCGCGCCCTCCACCCTCGTGGGCCCCTTGTTGCTCCACCGACCTACTTCTTCCTCCTATATATATATCCATATACCCCACAAACATCCAGGAGCACCTCGAAACCCTATTTCCACCGCCGCATCCTTATGTACCCAAGAGATCCCATCTTGGGGCCTTTTCCGGAGCTCCGCCGGAGGGGGCATTGATCACGGAGGGCCTCTACATCAACTCAATGGCCCCTCCGATGATGTGTGAGTAGTTTACTTCAGACCTTCGGGTCCATAGCTAGTAGCTAGATGGCTTCTTCTCTCTCTTTGGATCTCAATACAAAGTTCTCCTCGATTCTCTTGGAGATCTATTCGATGTAATCTTCTTTTGCGGTGTGTTTGTCGAGATCCGATGAATTGTGGGTTTATGATCAAGTCTATCTATGAACAATATTTGAATCTTCTCTGAATTCTTTTATGTATGATTGGTTTATCTTTGCAAGTCTCTTCGAATTATTAGTTTGGTTTGGCCTACTAGATTGATCTTTCTTGCAATGGGAGAAGTGCTTAGCTTTGGGTTCAATCTTGCGGTGCTTGATCCCAGTGACAGAAAGGGAACCGACACATATTGTATTGTTTCCATCGAGGATAAAAAGATGGGGTTTACATCATATTGCATGAGTTTATCCCTCTACATCATGTCATCTTGCTTAAGGCATTACTCTGTTCTTATGAACTTAATACTCTAGATGCATGCTGGATAGCGGTCGATGTGTGGAGTAATAGTAGTAGATGCAGGCAGGAGTCGGTCTACTTGTCATTGATGTGATGCCTATATACATGATCATACCAAGATATTCTCATAATTATTCGCTTTTCTATTAATTGCTCGATAGTAATTTGTGTTGGGGATCGTTGCAGAAATTAAAATCAACATATGGAGAGACTAGGAACGAGAGAGAGGGGAGTGTATCTTCATACCCTTGAAGATCGCGAAATGGAAGCGTTACAAGAACATGGATGAAGGAGTCGTACATGAAGCGATTCAGATCGCGGCCGAATCCGATCTAAGCACCGAACAACGGTGCCTCCGCGTTCAACACACGTGCAGCCCGGTGACGTCTCCCGTGTCTTGATCCAACAAGGGGAGTGGGAGAGGTTGGGGAAGACTCCGTCCAGCAGCAACACGACGGCGTGGTGGTGGTGGAGGAGCGTGGCACTCCAGCAGGGCTTCGCCAAGCACCGCGAGAGACGAGGAGGGAGAGGGGTAGGGCTGCGCCAAGAGAGAGGGAGACTCATGTCTCTGGCAGCCCCAAAAACCCCACTATATATAGGGGGAGGGGAGGGGCTGCGCCCCCATCTAGGGTTCCCCCCTTAGGGGTAGCGGCCAGCTCTAGATGCATCTAGGGGTGTGGCCAGAGGGGGAGCACCCTAGGTGGGCCTTAGGCCCATCTAAGCCTAGGGTTTCCCCCTTCTCCCCTTCCCCGCACCTTGGGCCTCTTGTGGGAGGCGCACTAGCCCACCTAGGGGCTGGTCCCTTCCCACACTTGGCCCACGCAGGCCTCCGGGGATGGTGGCCCCTCTCGGTGGACCCCGGACCCTTCCGGTGGTCCCAGTATGTTACCGATAACGCCCAGAACACTTCCGGTGTCCAAAACGGGACTTCCCATATATAAATCTTTACCTCTGGACCATTACAGAACTCCTCGTGACGTCCGGGATCTCATCCAGGACTCTGAACAACATTCGGTAACCACGTACATATATTCCCTATAACCCTAGCGTCATCGAACCTTAAGTGTGTAGACCCTACGGGTTCGGGAACTATGCAGACATGACCGAGACATCTCTCCGGTCAATAACCAACAGCGGGATCTGGATACCCATGTTGGCTCCCACATGTTCCACGATGATCTCACTTGTCTACCGGTATAGCACTTGCCCGAGATTCGATCGTCGGTATACCGATACCTTGTTCAATCTTGTTACGGCAAGTCTCTTTACTCGTTCCGTAACACATCATCCCATGACCAACCCCTTAGTCACATTGAGCTCATTACGATGATGTCTTACCGAGTGGGCCCAGAGATACCTCTCCGTCATACGGAGTGACAAATCCCAGTCTCATTCATGCCAACCCAACATATACTTTTGGAGATACCCGTAGTGCACCTTTATAGCCACCTAGTTATGTTGTGACATTTGGCACACCCAAAGCATTCCTACGGTATCCGGGAGTTGCAAAATCTCATGGTCTAAGGAAAAGATACTTGACATTATAAAAGCTTTAGCAGATGAACTACACGATCTTGTGCTATGCTTAGGATTGGGTCTTGTCCATCACATCATTCTCCTAATGATGTGATCCCGTTATCAACGACATCCAATGTCCATGGTCAGGAAATTGTAACCATCTATTGATCAATGAGCTAGTCAACTAGAGGCTCACTAGGGACATGTTGTGGTCTATGTATTCACACATGTATTACGATTTCCGGATAACACAATTATAGCATGAACAATAGACAATTATCATGAACAAGGAAATATAATAATAACTATTTTATTATTGCCTCTAGGGCATATTTCCAACAATTTGTTCACCCACCGTAATACTTATGCTTTCTTGAGAGAAGCCACTAGTGAAACCTATGGCCCCCGGGTCTATTCTCCATCATACAAGTTTCCAATCTATTTTATTTTGCAATCTTTACTCTCAATATATATCATAAAAATACCAAAAATATTTATCTTATTATTATCATCTCTATCAGATCTCAATCTTGCAAGTGGCCGTGAAGGGATTGACAACCCCTTCATCACGTTGGTTGCGAGGTTCTTATTTGTTTGTGTAGGTACGAGGTGACTCGCGTGTGGTCTCCTACTAGATTGATACCTTGGTTCTCAAAAACCGAGGGAAATACTTACGCTACTTTACTGCATCACACT
>NC_041390.1:35499279-35547018 GCF_002162155.2 Triticum dicoccoides | reverse complement strand
AATGCCCGAGTCGTCCACGAGGCAGGCCCACACGCCCGGGAGGGGTGGGGGGAGGGGGGGGGGGGGGGGCGCGCCCCCACCCTCGTTGACGGCCCGAGACTCTTCTGGCCCAACTCTTTTACTTCGGGGTCTTCTTTTGGTCCATAAAAAATCATCAAAAATTGGCACGTCAATTGGATTCCGTTTGGTATTCCTTTTCTGCAAAACTCAAAAAGAAGGAAAAAACAGAAACTGGCACTGGGCTCTAGGTCAATAGGTTAGTCCCAAAAATCATATAAAATAGCATATAAATGCATATAAAACATCCAAGGTTGATAATATAATAGCATGAATACTTCATAAATTATAGATATGTTGGAGACGTATCAGGATCCCCAAGCTTAATTCCTGCTCGTCCTCGAGTAGGTAAATGATAAAAGAAATAATTTATGAAGTGTGAATGCTAGCAAGTGCATAAGTTTCATCAATGATAGTTCCAATCACTTTTTCTAGCATCATTATATATCATAACAGTAGCTCATTTTCATAAAACTTTTATGATCAAGTAACAAGCTATTAACATGTTAAAGTATAGATCATAAACTTTCTTGAAACTAACAAACTATATTCTCAGTCATCAAACAATTGCAATTCATCTTATTTTCAGGAAGGGTCTATGTCAGAGATTTGATTTAGCAAACTCCACATACTCAACTATCATTTCATCTTTCACAATTGCTAACACTCACGTGATATTTATGGGTTCAAAGTATTAATCGGACACAGAGAAAGATAGGGGCTTATAGATTCTCCTCCCAACCTTTTACCTCAAGGGTAATGTCAAAAATAATAGTTCATGATAACTTACATCCAATTGGATATATATATATATATATATATATATATATATATATATATATCAGGATCTTTCCAACACAATGTGCTTGCCAAAGGATAAAATGTAAAAAGAAAAGGTGAAGACCACCATGACTCTTGCATAAGTGTAGAAGATAAAAGTAAAAGATAGGCCATTCGCAGAGGGAAGCAGAGGTTGTCATGCGCTTTTATGGTTGGATGCACAAAATCTTAATGCAAAAGAACGTCACTTTATATTGCCACTTGTGATATGGACCTCTATTATGCAGTCTGTCACTTTTATTTCTTCCACATCACAAGATCGTATAAAGCTTATTTTCTCCACATTAATAGATCATACATATTTAGAGGGTAATTTTTATTGCATGCACCGATGACAACTTACTTGAAGGATCTTACTCAATCCATAGGTAGGTATGGTGGACTGATACGTCTCCGTCGTATCTACTTTTCCAAACACTTTTGCCCTTGTTTTGGACTCTATCTTGTATGATTTGAATGGAACTAACCCGGACTGACGCTGTTTTCAGCAGAATTACCATGATGTTGTTTTATGTGCAGAAAACAAATATTCTCGGAACGACCTGAAACTCCACGGGAGGTCTTAGAAAAAACAATAAAAAATCCTCGCCAAATATGGAGACCAGGGGGCCCACACCCTTTCCACGAGGTTGGGGGCTGCCCCCCTAGGGCGCGCCCCCCTACCTCGTGGGCCCCTGTTGACCCTCTGATGCCAACTCCAACTCTATATATTTGCTTTCGGAGAGAAAAAAACCAGAGCAGAAGAAATCATCGCGTTTTACGATACAGAGCCGCCGCCAAGCCCTAAAACCTCTCGGGAGGGCTGATCTGGAGTCTGTTCGTGGCTCCGGAGAGGGGGATTCGTCGCTGTCGTCATCATCAACCATCCTCCATCACCAATTTCATGATGCTCACCGCCGTACGTGAGTAATTGCATCGTAGGCTTGCTAGACGGTGATGGGCTGGATGGGATTTATCATGTAATCGAGTTAGTTTTGTTAGGGTTTGATCCCTAGTATCCATTATGTTCTGAGATTGATGTTGCTATGGCTTTGCTATGCTTAATGCTTGTCACTAGGGCCCGAGTGCCATGATTTCAGATCTGAACCTATTATGTTTTCATCAATATATGAGAGTTCTAGATCCTACCTTGCAAGTCTATAGTCACCTACTATGTGTTATGATCCGGCAACCCCGAAGTGACAATAATCGGGACCACTCCCGGTGATGACCATAGTTTGAGGAGTTCATGTATTCACTATGTGCTAATGCTTTGTTCCGGTTCTCTATTAAAAGGAGGCCTTAATATGCCTTAGTTTCCAATAGGACCCCGCTGCCATGGGAGGGTAGGACAAAAGATGTCATGCAAGTTCTTTTCCATAAGCACGTATGACTATATACGGAATACATGCCTACATTACATTGACGAACTGGAGCTAGTTCTATGTCACCTATGTTATGACTGTTACATGATGAACCACATCCAGCATAATTATCCATCACTGATCCGGTGCCTACGAGTTTTCCATATACTGGTTTACGCTTATGTAATTTTCCATTGCTACTGTTACAATCACTACAAAATACCAACAACATTACTTTTGCTGTCCTTACTTTTGTTGCCGCTACCGCCACTATCATATTACTTTGCTACTAAACACTTTGCTGTAGATACTAAGTTTCCAGGTGTGGTTGAATTGACAACTCAGCTGCTAATACTTGAGAATATTCTTTGGCTCCCCTTATGTCGAATCAATAAAGTTGGGTTGAATACTCTACCCTCGAAAGCTGTTGCGATCCCCTATACTTGTGGGTTATCAAGACTAATTTCTGGAGCCGTTGCCGGGGAGCATAGCTCTATTCTTTGAGTCACTTGGGATTTATATCTGCTGGACACTATGAAGAACTTGAGAGATCCTAAAACCAAGATCTATCCCTCAACCATGAGGGGAGGTAAGGAACTGCCATCTAGCTCTGCACTTGATTCACCTTCTATTATGAGTAAATTTGCGACACCTACACCTGCTTCTGCTATTCGTTCTGATATGTCGCATGTTATTGATGATGCCACTTCTGCTATGCATGACACTTATTATGAAACTGCTTCTATGCCTGATACTACTATGGCCCTTAGTGAATTTCTTGATGTACAAATTGCTAGGGCTAGAGAAAGAGAAATTATTGAATCTGAATACGATGATGATAGTGATGATGAAAACATGCCCGTTATTCCTAAAGGTTATCTTTTTGATAGAGATGCTTCTTTAGCTATTTTAGCTTGCAGAGATAGATATGAGCTTAAGAGGTTATTAATTAAATGGAACAAAGAATCACTTAGAGATAGAATGAAACCCGACCCTGCTTTTGCTACTTCACCTATATGTGTTCCTGATAAAGATTATGAATTCTCTGTTGATCCTGATATAATTACTTTGGTTGAATCTGATCCTTTTATGGCTATGAATCTGAAACTGTTGTGGCACATCTTACTAAGTTAAATGATATAGCTGCCCTGTTCACTAATAATGAGAGATCACGTTACCTCTATTTACTCAAAATATTTCCGTTCTCATTAAAGGGTGATGCTAAGATATGGTTTAATTCTCTTGATCCTGGTTGTGTGCGTAGTCCCCAGGATATGATTTATTACTTCTCTGCTAAATATTTCCCTGCTCATAAGAAACAAGCTCCTTTGAGGGAAATATACAACTTTGTGCAAATTAAAGAAGAGAGTCTCCCACAAGCTTGGGGGAGGCTTCTCAAGTTACTTAATGCTTTGCCTGATCATCCTCTTAAGAAGCCCGAAATACTTGATATCTTTTGTAATGGACTAACCGATGCTTCCAGAGATTACCTAGATAGTTTTGCTGGTTCTCTTTTCAGGGAAAGAACACCGAATGAAGCTGAAATTCTATTGAATAATATGTTGACAAATAAAAATAATTGGGCACCTCCTGAGCCGACTCCTGCTCCAATTACTGAGCCTATTCCTAAACCAACTCCGAAGAAGAGAGGTGTTTTTTTTCTCAGTCCCGAAGATATGCAAGAGGCAAAGAAATCTATGAAAGAAAAAGGTATTAAAGCTGAAGACGTTAAGAATTTACCTCCTATTGAAGAAATACATGGTCTTCATTCATCGCCTATTGAAGAAACTTATGATCTCAATCATTTATTTACTGAAGAACCTCCTGATCCCGATATCCCGACAGAGGTAGTAAAGGTAAATTCTCTCTATAGATATGATAAAGCTGAAGTCCCTCCTATTAAAATTGCTAGTCAATGCTTGGATGAGTTTGATAACTTTATGTATAAGCAAGATGACTTCAATGCTTATTTTGGTAGACAATTAAAAGAAAATGCTTATATGATTAGACGCTTGGGTGATTATATGGCTGATATTAAAGGTGAACTTAAACTTATTAGTAAACATGCTTCTATGGTCACCACCAAAGTAGAACAAGTACTTAAAGCTCAAAAAGAAGTGCTTAATGAAATGAATAGTAAGAAAAATGATTATGCTGTTAGAGTGGCTACTAGAACTGGTAGAATGACTCAGGAACCTTTGTATCCTGAAGTTCACCCTAAGAGAATTGAGCAAGATTCTCAAATAAAAAACATCATTGATGTTCCTAGTTCTTCTAAAAAGAAGAAAAAGAAAAATGATAGAACTGTGCAAACTTCTAGTGAACCTTTTGCTGAAACACCTGAGAATCCAAATGATATTTCTATTTCTGATGCTGAAACACAATCTGGTAATGAACCTGAAACAAGTGATAACATTAATGATAATGTTCATGATGATGCTCAAGCTAGTAATGATAATGATATAGAGATTGAACCTGTTGTTGATCTTGATAACCCATAATCAAAGAATCAACATTATGATAAGAAATACTTTGTTGCCAGGAAACATGGTAAAGAAAGAGAACCATGGGTCCAGAAACCCATGCCTTTTCCTCACAAACCATCCAAGAAAAAGGATGATGAGGATTTTGAGCGCTTTGCTGAAATGATTAGGCCTATCTTTTTGCATATGAGATTAACTGATGTGCTCAAAACAAACCCTTATGCTAAATATATGAAGGATATCATTACTAATAAAAGAAAGATACCAGAAGCTGAGATTTCTACCATGCTTGCTAATTATACTTTTAAGGGTGGAATACCAAAGAAACTTGGAGACCTCGGAGTACCTACTATACCTTGCTCCATTAAAAGAAATTATATTAGAACTGCTTTATGTGATCTTGGAGCCGGTGTTAGTGTTATGCCTCTCTCTTTATATCGTAGACTTGACTTGAATAAGTTGACACCTACTGAAATATCTCTGCAAATGGCTGATAAATCAATTGCTATACCTGTCGGTATTTGTGAGGATGTGCCTGTTGTGGTTGCAAACGTTACTATTTTAACGGACTTTATTATTCTTGATATTCCCGAGGATGATAGTATGTCTATTATTCTTGGAAGACCTTTTCTTAATACTGTAGGAGCTGTTATTGATTGCAACAAAGGCAATGTCACTTTTCATGTTAATGGTAATGAGCATACGGTACACTTTCCGAGGAAACAACCTCAAGCTCATAGTATCAACTCTATTGGAAAAGTTCCATCGATTATATTTGGAGGTTTTGAATTTCCTCTTCCTACTGTCAAGAAGAAATATGATATTCTTATTATTGGGGATGTGCATATCCCCGTTGAGGTAACTTAGTGTTATTCGAAATCTCTATGGTTTCATGATTATGGGAAAGAGTTTGTTAACAAGACTTGATCAACCTTGTTAGTGGATTCTTTTTGATGAGCATGAGATGGATGAAACTAGAAGCACAGACTTCTGCACCTTCTTTATACTTCCTATTATTTATATTAAATAAAGTAAAAATAGTATTTTCTGTCTGTTTCCTGACTTATTCGTGCAATATAAAAATATCCTGAAAATAAAAGTCCTCAGAATGCCATGCCAATTTAATATGTTTTTTTCGGGAATATTTGAGGATTTACTATGCAAAAATTACCCCGGGAGGAGCTGCCACCTGGCCACGAGGGTGGTGGGCGCGCCCCCTGCCTCGTGGGCCCACGGTGGCCCTCCTCCACTTATCCCAGCACCCATCTTCTTCCTCTATCTCACACAAACCCGAAAAACCAACTCAAGCACGAGTTCCAACCACTTTTGCTGTGATTTTCGATCTCCTTGCTCAAAGCACCTCTCGCAAAACTGCTTGGGGAGATTATTCCTTGGTATGTGACTCCTCCATTGGTCCAATTAGTTTTTGTTCTAGTGCTTTATTCTTTGCAAATTTGTGCTGCATAGGTGACCATGTTCTTGAGCTTGCATGTCAAATTTATATGGTTCCAAGTAGTTCTAATGCTTGATATAAGCTCTAGGCACTTGTAGGAGTAGTTGCTATCAGTTTTATTGAGTTTGGTATACTTTTATTTTGAAGTTACTAAAAATTTGAGAATTTTTTAGAGAAAAACAATATGTTTAGGAAGATGTTCCAAGGTGGTTCCTCTAAGAAGCAAGGACCTAGAATTGCTATGCGCGATGCTGACGAGGATCCACCAAGAGACGCCCTAGTACGGCCTTGCGAATGGCCGTCGGAAAATTTTATGGACTGTGCGGGAATTAAAGAAGAATTCAAATCATATTTGCGCAATGCCGGTCTTGAGGATTTTGAGGCTAACAAATGCCCCCAGTATTATGATCTCACAAGTTCATTTGTGAGGAGGTTTGAGTATTCATCTTCGTGTAATTCTCCTTCAGTCATGTTTGATCTTTATGAAAAATCTTATACCATGGACTTAGAGGATTTCACTTCTGCTTGCGAACTTCCATCATGGGGCAGTATTAGGGACCCCCCTAAATCTGAATTTAGAAACTTTCTTGCTAGTATAGCTGTGGGGGAATCCAGAGATATAACGCAGGCTACTATAGGGAGCATTCACTTTCCTACTATACATTATTTTGCTCTTTTCATCGGTAGATGCATAAATGCTAAGGATGAAGCATGTCACATGTGTGTCCCTGATCTCAGCATTCTTAAGAGTGCTGTGTTAGGAGACCAATCTTATCATATGGAAGCCATTGTAGCTCGTAGGTTGCATCATAATAGACATAATGGAGATTTCTTTGGAGGAATTTATGCAACTCGCTTAGCTCATTTTCTTGAAATAGACATTCATGAGGGTGATATGGAGTTGCCTCCTGCATATTTAGATTATAACTCTATGGCTTCGCACCAGTTTGTCGAGAGGTCTGAATCACCTCTCTTATATCGCTTAATTTTTGATAAACGACGTGTTTTCTGTATTACTCTCCCTGCTCCTGCCTTCTTTGATTCACAGAAAAAAGGAAGATATGTTATTACCACAGAGGAGGCAGAAGAGTGCGAGGAGAGCGGAGGCAGCCCAACTCCACGCTGCAGCTCAGCAGGCGATAACCGCTACACATCAGTATGATCCCAACTATTCCTCTTCGTCGCAGTACGACCCCAACAACTATTATTATGGATATCCGCCAGGCCAGCCGTGGCCATAGACCAACTTAGGCCAAAAGTCTAAGCTTGGGGGAGTACGTATTTCTCACCGACATTACATTTATGTTCACACACTCATTACTAGATGTCGGTGCTCATACTTTTTCATTGTAATATCCAAGCTAGTCAATTTTCCTTTTCCCGCTTTCTTCTTGTGTGATTGTTAAACCTTAAGAAAAACCAAAAAAATTAGCAGTAGTTTATTTTTCTGCTGTAGTAGTAATAATCAAAAAGAAAACCCAAAAATATTTTCCGTTCTTCTTTTGCTTGTTGGGAGCTTTCCCGTGTAAATAGTTTTATTTCTTTTCTTTTCTTTGGGGGTCAGTAGGAGAAGACCATAATTAAATTGTTGAAGTGGCTCTTTTATGCATTATTGTTGAATTAACCCAAGAGCCCATATTGCCTTGTCTTCTCCTGTTTATTGAATGCTCGCAGATTCCAGCTTAGTCCAATGCCCGTGCAGTTTATTATTATTCACACCGTTCGGTCGTGCGAGTGAAAGGCAATTATGATGATATATGATGGACTGACTGAGATGAGAAAAGCTGGTATGAACTCAACCTCTTTTGTTTTTGTAAATATGATGAGTCCCGCGTTCTTGATTCAGCTTATTATGAATAAACATGTTTGCAATGACAATTAGAGATCAGAGTTACTTGTGCCATGCTTGATTAGCTATGAGTTATAATGATTTACCTTGTATGCCAACATGCTATTGAGATGATTATGATGTGGTATGATGGGGTGGTATCCTCCTTTGAATGATTTAAGTGACTTGACTTGGCACATGTTCATGCATGTAGTTGAAACAAATGAACATAGCCTTCACGATATTTATGTTCATGGTGGATTATATCCTACTCTTGCTTGCATCCAATGTTTATTAATTTTAATGCATGCACATGGTTGTCGTCGCTCTCTAGTTGGTCGCTTCCCAGTCTTTTGCTAGCCTTCACTTGTACTAAGCGGGAATACTGCTTGTGCATCCAATTCCTTAAACCCGAAAGTTATTCCAGATGAGTCCACCATACCTTCCTATATGCGGTATCTACTTGCCGTTCCAAGTAAATTTGTATGGGCCAAACTCTAAACCTTCAAATAAACATTCTGTTTTGTATGCTCGAATAGCTCATGTATCAACAAAGGCTGTCCTTATCTTCCGTGTTAGGTGGGTTATTGTCAAGAGGAGTGGACTCCGCTCCTCACTCACGAGAAAATGGCTGGTCACCAGGATGCCTAGTCCCATGCTTTATGCAAACTAAATGAAAATTAATTGCAAAAAAAACTCCCCCTTGGACCTGATGTATGTTGGAGGCACTCATTGTTTCGAGCAAGCCATGGATTGATGCCAGTTGGTGGAGGGGGAGTATAAACTTTACCATTCTGTTTGGGAACCGCCTATAATGTGTTTAGCATGGAAGATATCGCCATCTCTTAGTTGTTACGTTGACAATGAAAGTATACCTCTCAAAATACATTTTTCTCTATTTCAAAACCGAGCTCTAGCACCTCTATAAATCCCTGCTTCCCTCTGCGAAGGGCCTATCCATTTACTTTTATGTTGAGTCATCACCCTCTTATTAAAAAGCACTAACTGGAGAGCATAGCCGTCATTTGCATTCATCACTGTTAATTTATATTGGGTATGACTATGAATTGGATCTCTTTTACCATGAATTACAATGTCTAGTCAGTCCTTGATCTTTAAAGGTGCTCTGCATTTATGTTTTGCGGTCTCAGAAAGGGCAAGCGAGATACCATCTTGTTATATCATATTATGATTGTTTTGAGAAAGTGTTGTCATCCGAGATTTATTATTATGGCTTGCTAGTTGATTATGCTATTGATATGAGTAATAATGAGACCTGAGAATTATTGCAAATGTGGTTAGTTATGATATATGTTGAAAACTTGAATGCTGGCTTGACATAGTTACAACAACAAGAGTAAACAGAGTTTGTAAAAGTTTTTCTTTCTTTCTTTCAGTTTGTCAACTGAATTTCTTGAGGACAAGCAAGGGTTTAAGCTTGGGGGAGTTGATACGTCTCCGTCGTATCTACTTTTCCAAACACTTTTGCCCTTGTTTTCGACTCTATCTTGTATGATTTGAATGGAACTAACCCGGACTGACGATGTTTTCAGCAGAATTACCATGATGTTGTTTTATGTGCAGAAAACAAATATTCTCAGAATGACCTGAAACTCCACGGGAGGTCTTAGAAAAAACAATAAAAAATCCTCGCCAAATATGAAGACCAGGGGGCCCACACCCTTTCCGTGAGGGTGGGGGGCGCCCCCCTTAGGGCGCGCCCCTACCTCGTGGGCCCCCTATTAACCCTCCGACGCCAACTCCAACTCTATATATTTGCTTTCGGAGAGAAAAAAACCAGAGAGAAGAAATCATCGCGTTTTACGATACGGAGCCGCCGTCAAGCCCTAAAACCTCTCGGGAGGGCTGATCTGGAGTCCGTTCGTGGCTCCAGAGAGGGGGATTCGTCACCGTCGTCATCATCAACCATCCTCCATCACCAATTTCATTATTCTCACCGCTGTGCGTGAGTAATTGCATCGTAGGCTTGCTGGACGGTGATGGGTTGGATGAGATTTATCATGTAATCGAGTTAGTTTTGTTAGGGTTTGATCCCTAGTATCCATTATGTTCTGAGATTGATGTTGCTATGACTTTGCTAAGCTTAATGCTTGTCACTAGGGCCCGAGTGCCATGATTTCAGATCTGAACCTATTATGTTTTCATCAATATATGAGAGTTCTAGATCCTATCTTGCAAGTCTATAGTCACCTACTATGTGTTATGATCCGGCAACCCCGAAGTGACAATAATCGGGACCACTCCCGGTGATGACCATAGTTTGAGGAGTTCATGTATTCACTAGGTGCTAATTCTTTGTTCTGGTTCTCTATTAAAAGGAGGCCTTAATATCCCTTAGTTTCCAATAGGACCCCGCTGCCACAGGAGGGTAGGACAAAAGATGTCATGCAAGTTCTTTTCCATAAGCACGTATGACTATATACAGAATACATGCCTACATTACATTGACGAACTGGAGCTAGTTCTGTGTCACCCTATGTTATGACTGTTACATGATGAACCACATCCGACATAATTATCCATCACTGCTCCGGTGCCTACGAGTTTTCCATATACTGGTTTACGCTTATTTACTTTTCCGTTGCTACTGTTACAATCACTACAAAATACCAAAAACATTACTTTTGCTGTCTTTACTTTTGTTGCCGCTACCGCCACTATCATATTAGTTTGCTACTAAACACTTTGCTGCAGATACTAAGTTTCCAGGTGTGGTTGAATTGACAACTCAGCTGCTAATACTTGAGAATATTCTTTGGCTCCCCTTGTGTCGAATCAATAAATTTGGGTTGAATACTCTACCCTTGAAAGCTGTTGCGATCCCCTATACTTGTGGGTTATCATGGACTCTCATGGCAAAACTAGTTTAAGGAATGTTTGGAAGCACAAGTAGTATCTCTACTTGGTGCAAAGAATTTGGTAAGCATGAGGGGAAAAAGCAAGCTCAACATGTTGGATGATCCAAGACAATATACTTTATTTCGGATATAAGAAGGTATAACCCATTACGTTGTCTTCCTTGTCCGACATCAACCTTTTAGCATGTCATATTTTAACGAGTGCTCACAATTACAAAAGATGTCCAAGATAGTATATTTATATGTGAAATCTCTCTTCCTTCAATATTCTTTCAAGAATTGTTCAAGTGACCAATTCTACGTTTGCTAACTTTCAATAAGTTAACTACCTATACTTATTCTATGTCAAGTCATTACTCCCCATGGTATAAGCATATGAAACATATATAAATTCAGATTTATGATATTCAATTCATTCAACCATTTACTCATAGGATATATGTGAAGCACATGAGTAAATGACAAACTACTCCAAAAAGATATAAGTGAAGGACACTGGGTAGTCAAATAATTAACTAGCCATGGGAGGATTCTTTTTAATTCAAGATTTCAGATCCAATGATTTTATTCAAGCAGCAAGTAAAATTGAAAATACGCTCCAAGCAAAACACATATCATGTGACAAATAAAAATATAGCTCTGAGTAAGGTATACCGATAGTTTTGAAGACGAAAGAGGGTATGCCTTCCGGGGCATCCCCAAGCTTAGGCGCTTGAGTCTTCCTTGAATATTACCTTGGGGTGCCTTGGGCATCCCCAAGCTTAGGGTCTTTCCACTCCTTATTCTCCTCATATCGATATCTCACCCAAAGCTTGAAAACTTCAATCACACAAAACTTAATGGAACTTCGTGAGATAGGCTAGTATGATAAAGAGTAAACCATTCACTTTGGTACTGTCAAAGACAAGGCTCATATTTTTTCTCACACAATGCCTACTGTACCATATCATTTCTACAATTTATATTGAGAAATATAATCCATAGAAACTAGAAAACAAGCAAATTATGCAATGAAAACAGAATCTGTCAGAAACAAAACAGTATGTAATGATCTGAACACCAACCATACTTCTGCTACTCAAAAAATTCTGAAATAAATTGGTGGACGTGAGAATTTGTCTATTAATCTTCTGAAAAAAGAAACAACTCAATTTCACTCTTCTGTAAAATATGGCAGCTAATCTCGTGAGCACAAAGTTTCTGTTTTTTTACAGCAAGATCACATTAACTTTCACCCAAGTCTTCCCAAAGGTCTTACTTGGCACTTTATTGAAACAAAATCTATAATACATGATTAATACAATATCTTAATCATGAGAACACACAAAAACAGTAAGGGTAAATATTGGGTTGTCTCCCAACAAGCGCTTTTCTTTAATGCCTTTTAGCTAGACATGATGATTTCAATGATGCTCACATAAAAGATAAGAATTGAAACATAAAGAGAGCATCATGAAAAACATGACTAGCACATCTAAACCTGACCAATTTCCTATGCCTAGGGATTTTGTGAGCACACAATTTATAGGAACAAGAATCAACTAGCATAGGAAGGCAAAACTAGTATAACTTCAAAACTTTAAGCACATAGAGAGAAAACTTGATATTGTTGCAACTCCTACAAGCATATATTCCTCCCTCATAATAATTTTCAGTAGCATCATGAATAAATTCAACAATATAACCATCACATAAAGCATTCTTTTTCAAGATCTACAAGCATAGAAAATTTTCTACTCTCCACATAAGCAAAATTCTTCTCATTCGAAATAGCGAGATCACTAGTTCCTAAAGTTGACACTCTTCCAAACCTGCTTTAGATGATAGTATTATTCATACTCCAAAAGATATAAGTGCAGTTCATGGAGCATTCTACAATTAATATAAACTAACCCATTCAAAATATATAAGTGAAGCACATGAAGCATTTTATATAACCATACTCAAAAGATTTAAGTGAGGCACAAAGAGCAATTCTATATGATCATACTTAAAAGATATAAGTGAAGCACATGAAGTATTCTATAAATTGACGAAGGGACATCTTGTACTAGAATGTTTCTTAAAAGAAAAGCAAAAACACAAGGGACACAAATCATGTGAACAAAACAAAAACCGAGGTATACCGATATTTGTTGAAGAAGAAAGATGGGATGCCAACTGGGGCATCCGCAAGCTTAGATACTTGAGTATCCTATGAAATATTTACTTGGGGTGCCTTGGGTATCCCCAAGCTTGAACTCTTGCCTCTCTTTATTCTTCTCATATTGATAGCTCCTCGATCTTCGAACACTTCATCCACACAAAACTTTAACAAAACCTTTGTGAGATCCGTTAGTATAATAAAGCAAATCACTACCTTTAGGTACTGTTTCAAACTCATTCCAATTTCATATTAGTGTTGGAAATATGAGTAATTTACCGAATGATTTTATTAACAGAAATACTAGATAAAGCATGACTAGTATGGTAGTGATAAAACAAGTCATGTGATTTATATAAGAGAAGGTAAATAACATCTTCATATATGAACTGTAACTAAACACATCTAGAGCAGATAGTTTAGCAAATTGCATATATGAAACAGAGTCTAACATATCTAGGGAAAACACTAAAACAAGGAACTATAGTAGGACATCTAATAGAAAGAGGAAGAGCACATACGGGACAGCAGCAGCAGAAGCGCTGGACTTGGGGTCGGTGTCCTCCCCAGCCATGTCGTCGAGGAGGTTGTCGACGTTAGGGAAGAAGTCGTTGTCGGGGAAGTAGTCGTTGGAGTCCGGGGCGTCCGTGACGAAGAAGTCAGTAGTCGCGCGAAGCTCTCCCCAAAAACCTTATCACCCTTCTCCCATACAGGACTCAAAAGGTGCGGTTTCGGAGGCCTACTGTCCTGACCTGCGGTGCACGCCGCAAGCCGGGACGGGGAAGATCGTAGCAGTAGCTCAGTGCTCAGGAACTTTGTGGCGAGAGGATGAGGATCTTCTGGTGTGTATCTCTGGAGAGGAGTGACCTCTCTTATATAGGCACAGGAGAAGGAGGTGAACAGGCTGCGATGAGAGGTGAAGTAATAGAGGGAGACGAAGCGAGCAGACTTTAGCCAAAGAGGCGAGCCGTTCGGATTCAGTGTCCACTACAGAAAAACATTTCAGCTCCCGCGTGACCTTTTGTATACCCGTCGTGCATGGAAAAATTTTACACATCGGCTCGGCTCATTCCGCAACCCACGGCGCGGCGTGTTGTGGCATGGCGTGGCGAGGCGGGCGGCGGAGGAGGATCGCGTGCGGATGTCCCTCTTGTTCTCATGCTCATACAAGTGGGGAAAGAACCTCCCTTATAAAGAGGTCCAACTCCCTCTAAACTAGCAATGTGGGACTAAACTTTAGTTCCACCTCTTGCCTTGCACGAATGGGCTCCGTGGGCCTCTAAGATTTATTAGGAATTTCTGAAACTGCTATTGGGCTAGGCCCAAAATAGACAAAATTCCAGCAATCCCCCACCAGATCCCAGAGGCACACAAAATTTGCCTTTGGTTCCAAAACACTGTTTTATATACCAGTACTATAGTGGAGACTGTTAAGTTGAACTTTCACCTAGAACTCTATGCTACACTAGTAAGCAACTTGAATAGTGGACTGGGCCTTGAACTACAAGTTTGCAAATCTAGCTTCACATAAAGCCTTGACCGATACGTGGCTACCGTGGGTCTTCCCCGCGGGTGGAGCTTATGCGTCATACTCCGAGACCTTTCATGAGTTTACTAGAGAGAACCCTACTCTCATAGATTGCGAGGTTTGACAATCAGACTCATATAGGTGTGTTCTTCAAAAGATGTTCTGCAGGACAACATCTCTGCTTAAATGAGCCACTTAGAACACATTAAGATATATATCAACCTGCCATGCAGTTTTAGGAGAGTATTGCATCTTCATGGAGTGGTATTGTTAATAGTAAGGATACTCTCCTCTCAGTTGACCAACAGCTTGTATTCCACATCTAATTCACGGGATCTTCGATCACAAAGAATAGGTTACCACTGTGAACAACTCATATTGTGGGTCTCATACCCATCTCCCTTGATGCATTATCTATCACATTACGTGATAGACCCTTAGTAAAAGGATCTGCCAGATTTCTAGGCGTTTGGATATAATACAATGCAATAACTCCGGAGTTTCTCATTTTCCTAACAGACTTTAACTTTCTCTGAACGTGTCTTGATGACTTCATGTTAAGCTTTGAGCTGCTCACTTTCGTGATCACAGTTTGATTGTCGCAGTTTATAAGGATACCCGGTACAGGTTTCTCAACAACCGGCAAGTCATTCAAGAGCCGACGAAGCCAATCTGCTTCGACCGTAGCTGTATCTAGTGCTGTGAGTTCTGCTTCCATTGTTGACCTCGCTAAGATGGTCTGCTTACAAGACTTCCAAGAAACAGTGCCACCTCCATGAGTGAATACAGATCCGTTCATGGCCTTTATCACATCAGCACCTGAGATCCAGTTTGAGTCACTATACCCTTCAAGCACCTTTGGGTGCCCAGTGTAGTGAATTCCATAATTTGTAGTGCCTTTCAAATAACACAAAACTCTCTCTAGAGCTTTCCAATGCACATCTCCTGGTTTTGAGACAAACCGACTCAGTTTGCTAATAGCAAAAGAGATGTCAGGTCTTGTAGCACTGGCTAAGTACATAAGCGAGCCAATAATCTGAGAATATTTCAATTGATCTCTAGCAATTCTTCGATTCTTTCGAAGTAACACACTCGCATCATATGGTGTTGGAGAGGGCTTGCAGTCACTATAGCCAAAGCGACTCAAGATCTTTCCCACATAATGAGATTGAAGCAATGTAATCCCACCATCATCGTCTCTCAACAACTTGATGTTTAGAATGACATCAGCTACTCCTAAATCCTTCATCTCAAAACAACGAGATAGGAAATCCTTGACCTCCTTAATAACATTCAGATTTGTTCCAAAAATCAGTATGTCATCAACATACAAGCAAAGAATAACTCCCTCGCCCACCACCATGGCGATAGTACACACATTTGTCAGCTTTGTTCACAACAAAGCCTGCAGCTGTTAAAGTTCTTTCAAACTTCTCATGCCACTATTTGGGTGCTTGCTTGAGTCCATACAAAGACTTCAGCAACTTGCACACTTTCCCTTCCTGACCATCTATTACAAACCCATCTGGTTGTTCCATATAAATTTCCTCGTCCAACTCTCCATTTAGGAAAGCAGTCTTAACATCCATTTGATGAACGAGAAGACCATGTGAGGCAGCTAGTGAAAGTAGAACTCGAATAGTGGTCAGTCGAGCTATAGGTGAGTAAGTATTAAAGAAGTCTTCACCTTCCTTTTGGGTATAACCCTTAGCCACGAGCCGAGCCTTGTACTTTTCAGTAGTACCATCAGGCCTAAGCTTCTTCTTGAATACCCATTTGCATCCTATAGGTTTGCACCCATAAGGACGATCAGTTATCTCCCAAGTTTCATTCGCCAAGATGGAATCCATCTCGCTATGAACCGCTTCCTTCCAGTAGTCAGCATCTTCAGATGCATAGGCCTCTGAAATAGATCTGGGAGTATCATCTATGAGATACACAAGAAAATCATCACCAAAGGACTTTGCAGTCCTCTGTCTCTTGCTCCTAGTAGGAACTTCATTGTTCTCCTCCACATGATTTTCAAAGTGTTCCATCGAAATGGAAGGTTCGGTAATTGTAACTGGTTCCTGGTTCGATGAACTCGGCATCTTCTGATTAGATGAGGTAGCCATATCCTTCATCGGAAACATATCTTCAAAGAAAGTCGCATCATTTGACTCCATGATCGTACTGACATGCATGTCAGGTACCTCAGATTTTACAACCAAGAATCTATAGCCAATGCTATGAAAAGCATATCCCAGGGAAACACAAACCACGGTCTTTGGTCCAAGCTTGCGCTTCTTTGGAATTGGCACATTGACTTTCACCAAACAACCCCAGGTTCGTAGATAAGAGAGTTTTAATATTTTCTTTTCCCATTCCTCGAATGGAGTTATCTCTTTATTCTTTGTGGGAACTCGGTTTAGGACATGACATGCAGTCAATATCGCGCCCCCCACCATGCCTTGGAGAGACCCGATGTGTCTAACATGGCATTAACCAAATCTGTTAGAGTACGGTTCTTTCTTTCGGCCACCCCATTAGACTGAGGTGAATAGGGAGGCGTCCTCTCATGGATTATACCATGTTCCGCACAAAAAAGCATCAAATTCATTGGAAAAATACTCTCCACCACGGTCGGACCTAAGCCTCTTGATTTTTCGATCAAGTTGGTTTTCCACTTCAGCTTTATAGATCTTGAAAAATTTCAAAGCCTCATCCTTAGATTTTAGAAGATACACACAGCAGTATCTAGTGGAGTTGTCAATTAACGTCATGAAATATTTCTTTCCACCCTTTGTCAAAACACCATTCATTTCACATAGATATGAATGTATGAGTTCTAGTGGTGCAAGATTTCTCGTTTCCGCAGTCACATGAGACTTACAAGGTTGCTTAGCTTGCACACACACACTTGACACTTGGATCCCTTGAGAGTGGTGGAACTAGGGATTAAGTTCAACTTCTCTAGTCGTGATATGCAACCAAAGTTAACATGACAAAGACGTGAATGCCACACATTTGATTCACTATTGTTGCAAATATGATTAACAACTTTATTGCAAATGTCTGATAAGGATAAACGAACATGCCTCCTGACTCATAACCTTTACCAACAAGGGTTCCATACTTGGATATTACAAATTTATTCGACTCAAAGACAAGATTGTAGCCATCTCTACACAGAAGAGATCCGCTAACAAGATTTTTATTGACAGAGGGGACATAATGCACGTTCTTCAGCCGCACGATCTTCCCGGAAGTAAACTTCAGATCGACCATGCCAACACCACGAACAGAAGCACTTGAACAGTTACCCATCAGCACGGTTGAAGTCCTTGCGGTCTGATAAGACGAAAACATGGAAATATCACCGCATACATGCACATTAGCACCCGTGTCAATCAACCAATCAGGAGAATTACATACTGAAAGAATAGTGGGAAATATACCATACCCAGCATCCTTCAGGTCACTGTCTCCAATGACAACAGTAACGGTCTTGCCGCCTTTCCCAGGATGACGCTTGTCATAGCGATTAGGGCAACTAGGAGCCCAATGATCAAGATCCCCACACACATGACAAACACCTTTCTTCTTGTCATTCTTCTTCTTGAAGTTCGTGTGTTGCACAACCTTGTTATTCCCATCAAACTTTGCTTTACCATCAAACTTGCCCTTGTTCTTGAACTTGTGGGCCTGGAAGTTCTTCTTCTGTACCAAATTGGCACTAGATCCTCCCTCAATACCTCGAGCACGTGTATCCTTTGATCTCGCCTTTTCTTCCACATCAAGGGTGCCAATGAGATCCGGAACGGAAAACTCCTGTCTCTTATGCTTCAGTAAGGTAGAAAAGTTCCTCCATGAAGGAGGAAGCTTAGTGATGACACCTCCAACAACAAACTTGTCCCGTAGCATACAACTGAAGTGCTCAAGTTCTCTAGCAAATGAATGTATCTCATGAGCTTGCTCAACCATGGAGCGCTCTCCAGTCATCCTGTAATCATAGAATTGCTCCATGACGTACAACTTAGTGCCAACATCCGAGACACCAAACTTGGCCTCGAGTGCATCCCACATATATTTTCCATTATCAATTAACGCATAAGCATCAACTATGTTCTCACCAAGAACACTCAAGAGAGCAGCCTTAAACAGAGTATCCATTTTCTGAAAAGCTTGTGCCTGTTGAGCATCAAGCTCTCCTTCAGGTTTGCCAAGAGTGGCGTCATAGCAACTCATGGTTTGAAACCATAAGACTGCTCTCACGCGCCACCTCTTATAGTGGATACCCTCAAACATAGGAGGTCTCATGGAAGCAGCAAAACCACTCAGGGTAAATTGCCTATAATAAGGTTTTTGGATTTTTGGAAATATGAGAAATTTACCGAATGATTTTATAATCAGAAATACTAGATAAAGCATGACTAGTATGGCAGTGATAAAACAAGTCATGCGATTTATATAAGAGAAGGTAAACAACATCTTCAGATATGAACTGTAACTAAACACATCTAGAGCAGACAGTATAGCAAGTTGCATATATGAAACAGAGTCTAACATATCTAGGGTAAACACTAGAACAAGGAACTGTAGCAGGACCTCTAATAGAAAGAGGAAGAACACGTATGGGCAGCAGCAACAGAAGCGCTGGACTTGGGGTCGTGTCCTCGCCAGCCATGTCGTCGAGGAGGTTGTCGACGTCGGGGAAGAAGTCGTCGTCGGGGAAGTAGTCGTCGGAATCTGGGACGTCCGTGATGAAGAAGTCAGTAGTCGCGCGAAGTGCTCCCCAAAAACCTTATCACCCTTCTCCCGTACATGACTCAAAAGGTGAGGTTTCAGAGGTGTAATGTCCCGACCTGCGGTGCACGCCGCAAGCCGGGATGGGGAAGATCGTAGCAGTAGCTCAGTGCTCAGGAACTTTGTGATGAGAGGATGAGGATCTTCTGGTGTGTCTCTCTGGAGAGGAGCGACCTCTCTTATATAGGCACAGGAGAAGGAGGCGAACAAGTTGCGACAGGAGGTGAAGCAGCAGAGGGAGACGAAGCGAACAGACTTCAGACGAAGAGGCGAGCTGTTCGGATTCAGTGTCCACAATAGAAAAATGTTTCATCTCCCGCGTGACCTTTCGTATACCCATCGTGCGTGGCAAAAATTTAGACATCGGCTCATTCCCGCAACCCGCGGCGCGTCGTGGCGAGGCGAGGCGAGGCGTGGCGTGGCGAGGCGGGCAGAGGAGGAGCACGCATGGATGTCCCTCTTGTTCTCATGCTCATACCAGTGGGGAAAGAACCTCCCTTATAAAGAGGACCAACTCCCTCTAAACTAGCAATGTGGGACTAAACTTTAGTTCCACCTCTTGCCTTGCACGAATGGGCTGCGTGGCCCTCTAGGATTTATTAGGAATTTCTGAAACTGCTATTGGGTAGGCCCAAAATAGACAAAATTCCAGCAATTAGAACTATATCTACTGTACTACAACTTCTCTATGGTTCATTCCCTCCGGTACTAGCCATAGATGTATCAAAATAAGCAAACAACACACAAAAAACAGAATCTGTCTAAAACAGGACAGTCTGTAGTAATCTGGAGGTTTAGTAAACTTCTGTAACTCCAAAAATTATGAAATAAATTTGAAAATTTGAACAATTTATGCAGAAGTAATGTGCAAAACATTTCAGACCCATTTGACTTTCCACTAAAAAATGTAAAATCACGCGCTACAGCCAAAGTTTCTGTTTTTGTTCTGCACATAGTAAACAAGCAATCTAATCATCCTAAAACCAAAGCTTGGCGCATTATTTTTATAATACAATGGATATATAAAAGGGGATAATTATTTACAGAGAAACTTCCATGAAAAATTCTACATTGTTTCTGTGAGCATGAACACGAGTGCTCAAGGTCGACCCTCACTTCTTCAATGCATAACTTTCCAATCACTTCTCTTTTTGAAAAACTTTTTAGGCATGAGAGGCAAGTAAATTTTTTTGTATTTTCATTCTTTATTTTTTTGTATGTTTCACCCACAACTAAACAGAAACCAAAAAAAAACAAAATCAACTTAGTGAAGAAAGCAAACAAGCACACACGAGAATATCAACCCCACACTATTGCTCCTCGGCAACGGCGCTAGAAAAGATCTTGATAATCCCCAAGTGCAGGGAATCATCGTAGCAATTTCCAAAGGTGGAAGTGATAAATATGGAGTGTCGAACCCACAAGGAGATAAAGGTAAGATCAATATTCTCTCAAGTCCTATCTGCCACTGATACGACTCTACGTACACCGAACGTTTGCTTTCAACTAGCATCGAGAAATAAAACTACGTTGTGGGTATGAAATGGATAACTTTGCATGATATCGGAGAGATAAAATATGAAAGTAGGTGATGTTATAATAAAGTTAGAATATATTACTAAATATTATAAAAAGCGAGTGTGGAATAATGGTGGATCGGTGTGCGGAATTGACGAAGGCAATTGTTAACAAGACCGATAGTCGTCATTGCAATTTCATATGAGGGAGAGGCATAAGCCAACATACTTTCTCTTCTTGGATCATATGCACTTATGATTGGAACTCTAGCAAGCATCCGCAACTACTAAAGATCATAGTATTAAAGCATCAAGTCCCCTTTATCCCATACGCAACAATCCCCTTACTCGGGTTTGTGTTTCAGCCACTCACCAACCCACTATAAGCAAATCATGAACGTATTGCAACACCCTACAGCGGGAATCCCTCACGCTTGCGCGACATGGAGGGTACCATAGGACAACACCAAAATAAAACATACAACTCATACCAATATAGATCATCAATCAACCCAAAGACAAAAGATATCTACTCAAAACATCATAGGATGGCAACACATCATTGGATCATAATATGTGGCATAAAGCACCATGTTCAAGTAGGGATTACAGCAGGGTGCGGGAGAGTGGACCGCGTAAAAGAGATGAGGATGGTGATGTTGATGAAGACGATCACCGCGGCGATGATTCCCCTCTCGATGGCACTCCGGTGCCACCAAGAGAGAGGGGGAGAGGTTCTCCCCCTTGTGCTTCCTCCTCCATGGCCTCCCCCTGAATGGGGAGAGGTTCCCCCTTTGGTCCTTGGCCTTCATGGTGATGATGGCCCCTCCTGGATTCTCCTCCATGCCCTCCGGTGATGATGGCCCCCTCCGACAGGGTGCCAAAGAGGGCCCAGATTGATTTCTCGTGGCTACAGAGGCTTGCGGCGACGGAACTTCCGATCTAGGTTATTTTCTGGAGGTTTCTGTATTTATAGGAATTTTTGGCATTGGTCTCACGTCAAGGAGATGCCCGAGTCATCCACGAGGCAGGCCCACATGCCCCCGGGGGGGTGGGTGGGTGTGGTGGGCGCGCCCCCACCCTCGTGGACGGCTCGGGACTCTTCTGGCCCAACTCTTTTACTCCGGGGTCTTCTTTTGGTCTATAAAAAATCATCAAAAATTGGCACGTCAATTGGACTCTGTTTTGGTATTCCTTTTCTGTAAAACTCAAAAACATGGAAAAAATAGAAGCTGGCACTGGGCCCTAGGTCAATAGGTTAGTCCCAAAAATCATATAAATGTATATAAAACATCCAGGGTTGATAATATAATAGCATGAATACATCACAAATTATAGATACGTTGGAGACGTATCACCTCTTACGTTCCGCTTTGTTCGACTAGGTGAGCAAAGGGAGAACCACTGCGATTGTGCTTCCAGCTCGAATGGTTAAGCACCTCAGTGGAAAAAGCCAAAAACTGACCGTCACAATAGGCGTAAACTGGCCAGCGATCCGATGATGGTGTCAAACTATAGATCAATTCCGATTACCTCGTGTTAAACGATGGTCCTTTGATACGTCTCCGTCGTATCTACTTTTCCAAACACTTTTGCCCTTGTTTTGGACTCTAACTTGTATGATTTGAATGGAACTAACCCAGACTGAAGCTATTTTCAGCAAAATTACCATGGTGTTGTTTTATGTGCAGAAAACAAATATTCTTGGAATGACCTGAAACTCCACGGAACATCTTAGAAAAAACAATAAAAAGTCCTCGACAAAGATGAAGACCAGGGGGCCCACAACCTTCTCACGAGGGTGGGGGGCGCCCCCCCTAGGGTGCGCCCCCTACCTCGTGGGCCCCATGTTGCGTCTTCAACTCCAACTCCACCTCCATATATTGAGTTTCGATGAGAAAAAAACCAGAGAGAAGAAATCATCGCGTTTTACGATACGGAGCCGCCGCCAAGCCCTAAAACCTCTCGGGAGGGCTGATCTGGAGTCCGTTCGGGGCTCCGGAGAGGGGGATTCGTTGCCGTCGTCATCATCAACCATCCTCCATCACCAATTTCATGATGCTCACCACCGTGCATGAGAAATTCCATCGTAGGCTTGCTGGACGGTGATGGGTTGGATGAGATTTATCATGTAATCGAGTTAGTTTTGTTAGGGTTTGATCCCTAGTATCCATTATGTTCTGAGATTGATGTTGCTATGACTTTGCTATGCTTAATGCTTGTCACTAGGGCCCGAGTGCCATGATTTCAGATCTGAACCTATTATGTTTTCATGAATATATGTGAGTTCTTGATCCTATCTTGCAAGTCTATAGTCACCTACTATGTCTTATGATCCGGCAACCCCGAAGTGACAATAATCGGGACCACTCCTGGTGATGACCATAGTTTGAGGAGTTCATGTATTCACTATGTGCTAATGCTTTGTTCCGGTTCTCTATTAAAAGGAGGCCTTAATATCCCTTAGTTTCCAATAGGACCCCGCTGCCACGGGAGGGTAGGACAAAAGATGTCATGCAAGTTCTTTTCCATAAGCACGTATGACTATATACGGAATACATGCCTACATTACATTGATGAACTGGAGCTAGTTCTATGTCACGCTATGTTATGACTGTTACATGATGAACCACATCCGGCATAATTATCCATCACTGATCCGGTGCCTACGAGTTTTCCATATACTGGTTCTCGCTTATTTTACTTTTCCGCTGCTACTGTTACAATCACTACAAAATACCAAAAACATTACTATTGCTGTCTTTACTTTTGTTGCCGCTTCCACTACTATCATATTACTTTACTACTAAACACTTTGTTGTAGATACTAAGTTTCCAGGTGTGGTTGAATTGATAACTCAGCTGCTAATACTTGAGAATATTCTTTGGCTCCCCTTGTGTTGAATCAATAAATTTGGGTTGAATACTCTACCCTCGAAAGCTGTTGCGATCCCCTATACTTGTGGGTTATCAAGACTAATTTCTGGCGCCATTGCCGGGGAGCATAGCTCTATTCTTTGAGTCACTTGGGATTTATATCTGCTGGACACTATGAAGAACTTGAGAGATCCAAAAACCAAGATCTATCCCTCAACTACGAGGGGAGGTAAGGAACTGCCATCTAGCTCTGCACTTGATTCACCTTCTGTTACGAGTAAGTTAGCGACACCTACACCTGCTTCTGCTATTCGTTCTGATATGTCACATGTTATTGATGATGCCACTTCTGCTATGCATGATACTTATGATGAAACTGCTTCTATGCCTGATACTACTGTGCCCCTTAGTGAATTTCTTGATGAACAAATTGCTAGGGCTAGAGAAAAAGAAATTATTCAATCTGAATACGATGATGAAAATATGCCTCTTATTCCTGAGGGCTATCTTTTTGATATGGAATCTTCTACCGCTATTTTTGCTTGGAAAGATAGATGTGAGCTTAAGAGATTATTAATTAAATGGAACAAAGAATCACTTAGAGATAAAATGAGACCTTACCCTGCTTTTGCTACTTCACCAATATGTGTTCCTGATAAGGATTATGAATTCTCTGTTGATCCTGATATAATTACTTTGCTTGAATCTGATCCGTTTTATGGCTATGAATTTGAAACTGTTGAGGCACATCTTACTAAGTTAAATGATATAGCTGCCCTGTTCACTAATGATGAGCGATCGCGTTACTTTTATATACTCAAAATATTTCCGTTCTCATTATAGGGTGATGCTAAGATATGGTTTAATTCTCTTGATCCTGGTTGTGTGCGTAGTCCCCAGGATATGATTTATTACTTCTCTGCTAAATATTTCCCTGCTCATAGAAACAAGCTGCTTTGAGGGAAATATACAACTTCGTGCAAATTAAAGAAGAGAGTCTCCCACAAGCTTGGGGGAGGCTTCTCAAGTTACTTAATGCTTTGCCTGATCATCCTCTTAAGAAACCTGAAATACTTGATATCTTTTATAATGGACTAACCGATGCTTCCAGAGATTACTTGGATAGTTGTGCTGGTTCTGTTTTCAAGGAAAGAACACCGGATGAAGCTGAAATTCTATTGAATAATATGTTGACAAATGAAAATAATTGGGCACCTCCTGAGCCAGCTCCTGCTCCAATTACTGAGCCTATTCTTAAACCAACTCCGAAGAAGAGAGGTATTTTATTTCTTAGTCCCGAAGATATGCAAGAGGCAAAGAAATATATGAAAGAAAAAGGTATTAAAGCTGAAGACGTTAAGAATTTACCTCCTATTAAAGAAATACATTGTCTTAATATATCACCTGTTGAAGAAACATATGATCTGAATTATTTATTTACTGAAGAACCTCCTGACCCTGATATCCCGACACATGTAGTAAAGGTAAATTCTCTCTATAGATATGATAAAGCTGAAGTCCCTCCTACTAAAATTGCTAGTCAATGCTTGGATGAGTTTGATAACTTTATGTATAAGCAAGACGACTTCAATGCTTATTTTGGTAGACAACTAAAAGAAAATGCTTATATGACTAGACGCTTGGGTGATTATATGGCTGATATTAAAGGTGAACTTAAACTTGTTAGGAAACGTGCTTCTATGGTTAGCACTCAAGTAGAACAAGTACTTCAAGCTCAAAAAGAAGTGCTTAATGAAATGAATAGTAAGAAAAATGATTATGCTGTTAGAGTGGCTACTAGAACTGGTAGAATGACTCAGGAACCTTTGTATCCTGAAGGCCACCCTAAGAGAATCGAGCAAGATTCTCAAAGAAATAATATTGATGTTCCTAGTTCTTCTAAAAAGAAGAAGAAGAAAAATGAGAGAACTTTGCAAACTTCTAGTGAACCTATTGCTGAACCACCCGATAATCCAAATGATATATCTATGTCTGATGCTGAAACACAATCTGGTAATGAACATGAACCTAGTAAAAATATTAATGATGATGCTCAACCTAGTAATGATACTGATGTAGAAATTGAACCTGCTGTTGATCTTGATAACCCACAATCAAAGAATCAACGTTATGATAAAAGAGACTTTGTTGCTAGGAAACATGGTAAAGAAAGGGAACCTTGGGTTCAGAAACCCATGCCTTTTCCTCCGAAACCATCTAAGAAAAAGGATGATGAGGATTTTGAGCACTTTGCTGAAATGATTAGGCCTATCTTTTTGCGTATGAGATTAACTGACGTGCTCAACACAAATCCTTATGCTAAATATATGAAGGATATCATTACTAATAAAAGAAAGATAGCGGAAGCTGAAATTTCCGCCATGCTTGCTAATTATACTTTTAATGGTGGAATACCAAAGAAACTTGGAGATACCAGAGTACCTACTATACCTTGCTCCATTAAAAAGAATTATATTAAAACTGCTTTATGTGATCTTGGAGCCGGTGTTAGTGTTATGCCTCTCTCTTTATATCGTAGACTTGACTTGGATAAGCTGACACCTACTGAAATATCTTTGCAAATGGCTGATAAATCAACTACTATACCTGTCGGTATTTGTGAGGATGTGCCTGTTGTGGTTGCAAACGTTACTATTTTAACGGACTTTGTTATACTTGATATTCCCAAGGATGATAGTATTTCTATTATTCTTGGAAGACCTTTTCTTAATACTACAGGGGTTGTTATTGATTGCAATAAAGGCAATGTCACTTTTCATGTTAATGGTAATGAGCATACTATACACTTGCTGAGGAAACAATCTCAAGTTCATAGTATCAACTCTATTGGAAAAATTCCATCGATTATATATGGAGGTTTTGAATTTCCTCTTCCTACTGTCAAGAAGAAGTATGATATTCTTATTATTGGGGATGTGCATATCCCCGTTGAGGTAACTTAGTGTTATTCGAAATTTCTCCGGTTTCATGATTATCGGAATGAGTTTGTTAACAAGACTTGATCAACCTTGTTAGTGGATTCTTTTTGATGAGCATGAGATGGATGAAACTAGAAGCACAAACTTCTGTACCCCACTTTTACTATCTGTTATATATATTAAATAAAGTAAAAATAGTATTTTCTGTCTGTTTCCTGACTTATCTATGCAATATAAAAATATCCCAAAAATAAAAGTCCTCAGAATGCCATGCCAATTTAATATGATTTTTTCGGGAATATTTGAGGATTTAGTGTGCAAAAATTACCACCGGAGGAGCTGCCACCTGGCCACGAGGGTGGTGGGCGCGCCCCCCTATAGGGCGCACCCCCTGCCTCGTGGGCCCACGGTGGCCCTCCTCCACTTATCCCAGCACCCATCTTCTTTCTCTATCTCACACAAACCCGAAAAACCAACTCAAGCACGAGTTCCAACCACTTTTCCTGCGATTTTTGATCTCCTTGCTCAAAGCACCTCTCGCAAAACTGCTTGGAGAGATTGTTCCTTGGTATGTGACTCCTCCATTGGTCCAATTAGTTTTTGTTCTAGTTCTTTATTCTTTGCAAATTTGTGCTGCATAGGTGAACATGTTCTTGAGCTTGCATGTCAAATTTATATGGTTCCAAGTAGTTCTAATGCTTGATATAGGCTCTAGGCACTTGTAGGAGTAGCTTCTATCAGTTTTATTGAACTTGGTTTACTTTTATTTTGAAGTTACTAAAATTTTTAGAATTTTTCAGAGAAAAACAACATGTTTAGGAAGATGTTCCAAGGTGGTTCCTCTAAGAAGTAAGGACCCAGGATTGCTATGCGCGATGCTGACGAGGATCCACCAAGAGACGCTCCAGTACGGCCTTGCGAATGGCCGTCAGAAAATTTTATTGATCGTGCCAGAATTAAAGAAGAATTCAAAGCATATTTGCGCAATGCCGGTCTTGAGGATTTTGAGGCTAACAAATGCCCCCAGTATCATGATCTCACAAGTTCATTTGTGAGGAGGTTTGAGTATTCATCTTCGCGTAATTCTCCTTCAGTCATGTTTGATCTTTATGACAAATCTTATACCATGGACCTAGAGGATTTCACTTCTGCTTGCGAACTTCCATCATGGGTCAGTATTAGGGATCCCCCTAAATCTGAATTTAGAAACTTTCTTGCTAGTATAACTGTGGGGGAATCTAGAGACATAACGCAGGCTACGATAGGGAGCATTCACTTTCCTGCTATACATTATTTTGCTCTCTTCATCGGTAGATGCATAAATGCTAAGGATGAAGCATGTCACATGTGTGTCCCTGATCTTAGCATTCTTAGGAGTGCTGTGTTAGGAGACCAATCTTATCATATGGGAGCCATTGTAGCTCGTAGGTTGCATCATAATAGACATAATGGAGATTTCTTTGGAGGAATTTATGCAGCCCGCTTAGATCATTTTCTTGAAATAGACATTCGTGAGGGTGATATGGAGTTGCCTCCTACATATTTAGATTATAACTCTATGGCATCGCACCAGTTTGTCGAGAGGCCTGAATCACCTCTCTTATATTGTTTAATTTTTGATAAACGACGTGTTTTCCGTATTACTCTCCCTGCTCCTGCCTTCTTTGATTCACAGACAAAAGGAAGATATGTTATTACCAGAGAGGAGGCAGAAGAGTACGAGAGGAGAGCGGACGCAGCCAGACTCCACGCTGCAGCTCAGCAGGCGATAACCGCTGCACATCAGTATGATCCCAACTATCCTTCCTCATCTCAGTACGACCCCAACAACTATTATTATGGATATCCGCCAGGCCAGCCGTGGCCATAGACCAACTTAGGCCAAAAGCCTAAGCTTGGGGGAGTACGTATTTCTCACCGACATTACATTTATGTTCACACACACTCATTGCTAGATGTCGGTGCTCATACTTTTTCACTGTAATATCCATGCTAGTTTATTTTCTTTTTCCTTCTTTCTTCTTGTGTGTTTGTTAAACCTTAAGGAAAACCAAAAAAATTTAGTAGTAGTTTATTTTTCTGCTGTAGTAGTAATAATTAAAAAGGAAACCCAAAAATATTTCCCGTTCTTCTTTTGCTTGTTGGGAGCTTTCCCATGTAAATAGTTTTATTTCTTTTCTTTTCTTTGGGGGTCGGTAGGACAAGACCATGATTAAATTGTTGAAGTGGCTCTTATATGCATCATTGTTGATTTAACCAAGAGCCCATATTGCCTTGTCTTCTCCTGTTTATTGAATGCTCGCAGATTCCAGCTTAGTCCAATGCACGTGCACTCTTATTATTATTCACACCATTTGGTCGTGCAAGTGAAAGACAGTTAGGATGATATATGATGGACTGACTGAGATGAGAAAAGCTGGTATGAACTCGACCTCTTTTATTTTTGTAAATATGATGAGCCCGTCGTTCTTGATTCAGCTTATTATGAATAAACATGTTTGCAATAATAATTAGAGATCAGAGTTGCTTGTGCCATGCTTGATTAGCTATGAGCTATAATGAATTACCTTGTGTGCCAACATGCTATTGAGATGATTATGATGTGGTATGATGGGGTGGTATCCTCTTTTGAATGATTTAAGTGACTTGACTTGGCACATGTTCACGTATGTAGTTGAAACAAATCAACATAGCCTTCACGATATTTATGTTCATGGTGGATTGTATCCTACTCATGCTTGCATCCAATGCTTATTAATTTTAATGCATGTACATGGCTGTTGTCGCTCTCTAGTTGGTCGCTTCCCAGTCTTTTGCTAGCCTTCACTTGTACTAAGCAGGAATACTGCTTGTGCATCCAATCCCTTAAACCCCAAAGTTATTCCAGATGAGTCCACCATACCTTCCTATATGCGGTATCTACCTGCCATTCCAAGTAATTTGTATGTGCCAAACTCTAAACCTTCAAATAAACATTCTGTTTTGTATGCTCGAATAGCTCATGTATCAACAAAGGTTGTCCTTATCTTCCGTGTTAGGCGGGTTATTCTCAAGAGGAGTGGACTCCGCTCCTCACTCATGAGAAAATGGCTCGTCACCGGGATGCCCAGTCCCATGCTTTATGCCAACTAAATCAAAATTAATTGCAAACAAAACTCCCCCTGGGACCTGATGTATGTTGGAGGCACTCATTGTTTCGAGCAAGCCATGGATTGATGCTTGTTGGTGGAGGGGGAGTGTAAACTTTACCATTCTGTTTGGGAACCGCCTATAATGTGTTTAGCATGGAAGATATCGCCATCTCTTAGTTGTTACGTTGACAATGAAAGTATACCGCTCAAATTACAATTTATCTCCATTTCAAAACCGAGCTCTGGCACCTCTACAAATCCCTGCTTCCCTCTGTGAAGGGCCTATCCATTTACTTTTATGTTGAGTCATCACCCTCTTATTAAAAAGCACTAGCTGGAGAGCACAGCTGTCATTTGCATTCATTACTATTAATTTATATTGGGTATGACTATGATTGGATCTCTTTTACCATGAATTAGAATGTCTAGTCAGTCCTTGATCTTTAAAGGTGCTCTGCATTTATGTTTTGCGATCTCAGAAAGGGCTAGCGAGATACCATCTTGTTATATCATATTATGATTGTTTTGAGAAAGTGTTGTCATCCGAGATTTATTATTATGACTTGCTAGTTGATTATGCTATTGATATGAGTAATCATGAGACCTGAGAATTATTGCAAATGTGGTTAGTTATGATCTATGCTGAAAACTTGAATGCTGGCTTGACATAGTTACAACAACAAGAGCAAACAGAGTTCGTAAAAGTTTTTCTTTCTTTCTTTCAGTTTGTCAACTGAATTGCTTGAGGACAAGCAAGGGTTTAAGCTTGGGGGAGTTGATACGTCTCCGTCGTATCTACTTTTCCAAACACTTTTGCCCTTGTTTTGGACTCTAACTTGTATGATTTGAATGGAACTAACCCGGACTGACGTTGTTTTCAGCAGAATTACCATGGTGTTGTTTTATGTGCAGTAAACAAATATTCTCGGAATGACCTGAAACTCCATGGAACATCTTAGAAAAAACAATAAAAAATCCTCGCCAAAGATGAAGACCAGTGGGCCCACACCCTTCTCACGAGGGTGGGGGGCGCGCCTCCCCCCCTAGGGCGCGCCCCCTACCTCGTGGGCCCTCTGTTGGGTCTCCGACTCCAACTCCACCTCCATATATTGAGTTTCGATTATAAAAAAATCAAAGAGAAGGAATCATCGCGTTTTACGATACGGAGCCGCCGCCAAGCCCTAAAACCTCTTGGGAGGGCTGATCTGGAGTCCGTTCAAGGCTCTGGAGAGGGGGATTCGTCGCCGTCGTCATCATCAACCATCCTCCATCACCAATTTCATGATGCTCACCGCCGTGCGTGAGTAATTCCATCGTAGGCTTGCTGGACGGTGATGGGTTGGATGAGATTTATCATGTAATCGAGTTAGTTTTGTTAGGGTTGGATCCCTAGTATCCATTATGTTCTGAGATTGATGTTGCTATGACTTTGCTATGCTTAATGCTTGTCACTAGGGCCCGAGTGCCATGATTTCAGATCTGAACCTATTATGTTTTCATGAATATATGTGAGTTCTTGATCCTATCTTGCAAGTCTATAGTCACCTACTATGTCTTATGATCCGGCAACCCCGAAGTGACAATAATCCGGCAACCCCGAAATAACCATAGTTTGATGAGTTCATGTATTCACTATGTGCTAATGCTTTGTTCTGGTTCTCTATTAAAAGGAGGCCTTAATATCCCTTAGTTTCCAATAGGAACCCGCTGCCACGTGAGGGTAGGACAAAAGATGTCATGCAAGTTCTTTTCCATAAGCACGTATGACTATATACGGAATACATGCCTACATTACATTGATGAACTGGAGCTAGTTCTGTGTCACCCTATGTTATGACTGTTACATGATGAACCGCATCCGGCATAATTATCCATCACTAATCCGGTGCCTACGAGTTTTCCACATATACTGGTTCTCGCTTATTTTACTTTTCTGCTGCTACTGTTACAATCACTACAAAATACCAAAAACATTACTATTGTTGTCTTTACTTTTGTTGCCGCTACCACTACTATCATATTACTTTGCTACTAAACACTTTGCTGCAGATACTAAGTTTCCAGGTGTGGTTGAATTGACAACTCAGCTGCTAATACTTGAGAATATTCTTTGGCTCCCCTTGTGTCGAATCAATAAATTTGGGTTGAATACTCTACCCTCAAAAGCTGTTGCGATCCCCTATACTTGTGGGTTATCAGCCTTTCATAACATTGGCCGAAGTGTTAATGGCTAGACTTCGGTCGGTGTCGAACATTAACCGGGGGCTCGTAGCTAGCTTCCCCAGTTTAAAGCTCCTATGACTAAGTGAAAGTTATAAAGCCCGCATATCTGATTGCATCGTTTCCGCTAACACAACCGCCTTCGGGCACCGAGACGTCGGCTAAGGGTTGTTTTGTTATTGCGGAAACACCCCGCGTAGTATCTATAAGGGGGTGTGTTGGGGATATAACGATCAGTTATGACTCGCCCTAGAGGGGCCGGGTCAAGACCCAAATGGCGGGTCACAAAGGAAGCCCAGTAAACACTCAAGGCGATAGGTTGTTCAATCTTATAGAAGGCCTAAAGGCCTAGAGGCGGCTTAAAGCCCAATATTGTAAACCACCGTATGTAAGGAAAGACTTGTAAAGAAAGGCATGTAAAAGAAGTCACCGAGCCAGACTCGATTTATGAGCCGGCAGGGACTCTGTAGGCCACCAGGCGTCAACCCGTGTTTATAAGGGGACGACCCGGTGGCGGCTTAGCGCAAGAAACAAGAGATCGATAACCAAGCCGGCGGATTAGCCTCGTGGTGATCGAAACCCCAGCAATTCCAACACAACTAGACGTAGGCTTTTACCTTCATCGTAAGGGGCTGAACTAGTATAAAACCTCTCGCGTCCTTTGTCCCGATTAACCCCTTTAAGATTCCTAGTTGCGATGGCCCTACGACTAAGTCTTTTTGGTAGGAAGGTGAGTCCACAACCCATTGGGTGCGCTGGGTCAAGGAGATAATTCATTCATCTGATAAGATGGATGCCGGTTCGGTAGTCTTAATGTTGGAGAAAAATTGCCATTTTGAACCTCTGAAGCAGAAGCTGGGGCGGCTTAAACGTGACTGCCACGACATGGGCCAGTTGATGGCGGCTCTCGTCAAGTACACCGATTCTGATAGTACCAAGGACCCGGTGTCTGATGAAGAAAAGACAGGGAAGGGAAAGAAGAACGGCAACGGCAAGGGTCACCAACATAACCCGGCAAATCAAGGAGGCAATAAACATAAGGCTGACGAATTTGTGGCTAACACCAATGCGCAGGGCAACAATCAACAGCGCAAGGGTAGGCAACCCCCTCGGTTGGGCGGGTCAGGTCCCACCTTTGAGCAACTATCAAATGAACCTTGTCAAGGACACGACACCCGGGAGAAGCCAGCCAGCCATCTATGGAAGGACTGTACAATCATGAAGGCATTCAAGAATTCAAATGCGTTTGATGGAGGTCACGGCTCTGGCGGCGGTTTAGGTGGAGGCGGCTTTCATGGCCCGGGCGCTGGTTCAAGTGGAGGTGGTTAAGATCAAAAGCCCATATCATGCTCTGTTTGGACGGCCGGCTTACGCCAAGTTCATGGCTCGGCCATGTTATGTGTATCTGCAGCTCAAGATGCTGGGTTACAAGGGCACCATTACAGTACATGGAAGCCAGAAAATAGCCCTGGAGTGTGAAGAGGGAGATGCTGCATATGCTGAGTCTATTTGTGCAACAGAGGAGCTAAAGTTTTATAAAGATAATGTTGACCCGGCGGACCTGACGTCCTTAAAAAAGCAAACAACGGAGCATGAACCGGTGTTGAAATTCAAGTCAGCTGATGACACCAAGATGGTTGATTTTGTGCCCGGTGATTCATCCAAGCAGTTCATCATCAGTGCCAACTTGGATCCAAAATAGGAAAGCGCGCTCATCGAGTTCGTCCGTTAGAACCGGGACATCTTTGCATGGAAACCTTCTGACATGCCTGGTGTCCCGAGAGAACTCGCTGAGCATAATCTCAATATTGATCCCAAGTTTAAGCCGGTCAGGCAATTTCTCCGACGATTCAACGAGGAAAGGCGCAAGGCCATTGGAGAAGAGGTGGCCCGGCTTTTGGCGGCCGGGTTCATTGTGGAAGTCTTTCACCCAGAGTGGTTAGCCAACCCGGTGCTTGTACTAAAAAAGAACGGCACCTGGCGTATGTGTGTGGATTACACCGATTTAAATAAGGCTTGTCCAACTGACCCTTTTGCTCTTCCACATATTGATCAGATCATTGATGCTACGGCGGGTTGCAGTCAAGGACCAGGAGAAGACAACTTTCATCACTCCGTTTGGGGCCTTCTGCTATGTATCTATGCCCTTTGGGCTCAAGAGTCCCCAGGCAACTTATCAACGGTGTATGCAGAATTGCCTTCACAATCAGATTGGGCGTAATGTTCATGCTTATGTAGATGATATAGTAGTAAAATCCAGGAAAGAGGAAACCTTGGTCACAGATCTGAAAGAGACCTTTGATAACCTCTGGGTCTACAAAATGATGCTTAACCCGGCCAAGTGTGTTTTGGAGTCCCAGCTGGCAAGCTCTTGGGTTTTTTTGGTGTCCAACCGAGGTATTGAAGCTAACCCGGAGAAGATTAAGGCAATCACATCCCTGGCCAAACCAACATGCATCAATGACGTTCAACGGCTGGCGGGTCGTGTTGCTGCTTTGAGCCAGTTCATAAGCCGGTTAGGGGAGAAGGCGATGCCTTTGTATCAGATGATGAAGAAAACAGATGATTTTGTTTGGAGCGATCCTACGAACTCTGCTTTTGAGGATCTGAAGAAACAGCTTGCTGAGCCGCCGGTCCTTGCTGCTCCAGTTGAGAAAGAGCCGATGTTGTTATACGTAGCCACCAACTCATGAGCTGTTAGTGTGGCAATTGTGGTGGAGCGCAAGGAGGCTGGCAAGCAACATCCGGTTCAACGGCCGGTTTACTACGCCAGTTAGGTGTTGACTGAATCTAAACAAAGATATCCACATTGGCAGAACCTTGTATATGGGGTGTTCATGGCGAGCCGGAAGCTTAAACATTACTTTCAAGTTCACCCAATCACTGTGGTTAGCTCTGCTCCTTTGGGAGACATCATTCAAAATAGAGAAGCCACTGGACGAGTCGCCAAGTGGGCCATTGAGCTTGGGTCTCATGGGTTGAAGTATGTACCATGTACTGCGATCAAGTCTCAAGCACTGATTGATTTTATTAATGACTGGACAGAGATGCAGTGCCGGAGGAGAAACCAGACAACACATATTGGACTATTCACTTTGATGGGTCCAGACAGTTGGAAGGCTCGGGGGCTAGAGTTGTTTTAACCTCCCCTCGAGGTGACAAATTTTGTTATGTGTGGCGACTGATGTTTCCTTGCACTAACAACGCAGGAGTATGAAGCGCTGCTCCATGGTCTTCGAATGGCTAAAGAGATGAGCCTGAGCCGGGTCCGGTGTCTTGGCGACTCAGATTTGGTAGCTCAACAGGTGTCAGGCAAGTGGGATTCCAAAGATCCTCTCATGGCGGCTTATCGTCGTGAAGTTGATGCTGTTGCAGGGCATTTTAAAGGGTATCAGGTGGAGCACATTGACCGTAGGAAGAACGAAGCGGCTGATGCTTTAAGCCGGTTGGGATCTCAGCGTAAGCCGGTGCCACCTAACACCTTTTTGGATGTTTTGCATAACCCGTCTGTTAAGTTACCTACAGAAGAAGATCTAGCCATTCCTGGCCCGAAGGCGCAGTTGGTGGCGGCTCTTCACGTCATCCCAGATTGGACAGTGCCGTTCTTGGCTTATATGACCCGGGGCGAGCTGCTAGCGGATGAGACCCTGGCCCGACAGATAACCCGGTGGTCTAAGTCAATGACGACTTCTGACGGAGAACTATACCATCGCAGCGTCTCTGGAGCGTTTCAGCGGTGTGTTTCCCCTGAAGAAGGCCAAGAAATACTTCGTGAGATGCATGAAGGCGATTGTGGTCATCATGCCGGGTCAAAATCTCTGGTGACCAAAGCTTTTCGTCATGGTTTTTACTGGTTGACGGCTCACGCTGATACAGAAGATCTGGTCAGTAGATGTGATGGATGTCAAAAATTTGCACGACGAGCACATGTGCCGGCTCAAGAGCTGCGGATGATTCCCATCACTTGGCCATTTGCGGTCTGGGGGCTTGACATGGTTGGACATTTCAAAAGGTCTAAGGATAAAAAGACACATCTTTTAGTGGCAGTTCACAAATTCACAAAGTGGGTTGAGGCAGAACCAGTGAGTAAGTGTGATGCGGCCACAACGGTTCAGTTCATGAAAAAGGTGATTCTCCGTTTTGGTTTTCCACACAGCATTATCACTGACAATGGCACTAATCTATCCCAAGGGGCTATGGAGGAGTTCTGTCAGTGCGAGCATATCCGGCTTGATGTTTCTTCTATAGCCCATCCTTAATCCAATGGTCAAGCTGAGAGAGCAAATTAGGAAATCTTAAAAGGTCTCAAGCCCCGGCTTATGGTTCCCTTGCAGCGAACACCGGGTTGTTGGATAGAGGAGCTACCCTCAGTGTTGTGGAGTATCAACACCACCCCTAACAGGTCTACAGGTTATACACCTTTCTTCATGGTTTATGGAGCGGAAGTAGTGTTGCCTAGTGACATCCGTCATGACTCGCCCCGTGTGGCGGCTTATGTTGAAGCTAACAATCAACAAGCCAGGCAGGATGCACTTGACTTGTTAGATGAGGAAAGAGACTTAGCAGCGACTCGATCAGCAATTTATCAACAGGACCTGCGCCATTATCACAGCCGCCGGGTTAAGCCCAGGACTTTTCAAGAAGGTGACCTGGTGCTCCGGCTCATCCAGGATCTATCAGATGCACACAAGCTACCCCCACCTTGGGAAGGACTCTTTGTGGTCAGCAAGAACTTAAACAACGGGTCATATTACCTCATTGACGTTAGAGAGTACAAAGACTCACGTAAGTCGGAAGAGGAGACCCGCCGGCCATGGGACATTGCTCAACTCCGGCCATCCTACACCTGAGCCACTGGCTCTCATCATGTACATACTTTGAGGTTGTATATATTATGATAAGTAATAAAGCAGGACCATCGGTCTCTTTTCTTTTCAGAAAGATTACACATCTTTATTATTTTTTACTACTATTTTTCAAATGACCATTAAGGAACTGATCATATTTGAATCACGTCTCACCTTTTTTGGTCCGACTTATGATCATATTCGAATCTAGCTGCAATTATCATGGTCACTTGGGGGCTTCCTGTTCAAACATAGGTCGTATTCGAACCAAAGAGAACATAGCTGTCGTAACCCTTTTGATCGGCTCAAAGCCAAACTCACTAGGGGGCTTCTTGATCGTATCCGAATCACAGCTTAACCCCTTTTGGGTCTGACTTGGATCGTATTTGAATCAGGGTCGTTAAAAACCTCTCAAGGTCATTTGGGGGCTTCCTGTTCAAACATAGGTCGTATTCGAACCAAAGAGAACATAGCTGTCGGTACCCTCTTGATCGGCGCAATGCCAAAGCCACTGGGGGCTATATGGCATTATTCGAACCTTAGCTTAACCCCTCTGGTGCGGTTTACTGATCGTATTCGAATCAGAAACCCCCAACCTTTAATTACACGGTTAATTTTGTTTAACACCTGTTATTTGCCTTATTGGCTTTTTGTTGTCTCAATTTCACAAATAATCAGCATGGTCTTTTCACCGGCTGGACTATTTGACAACAAGCCGCCATGACATGATAATCATCAGGCGTTCAGAAGCATTGACTTCTCACAAAGACTTGATTATCAACCTCATCATCCGGGTCATATAAACCGGTGGTCCGGAGGTCAAATATACAGGTATGGCTATGAATAGTTCATTCTGTATTAATCAAAGGTTATTTCAACCTTGTTTTCTTTTTACGTCTCGTTCTGTTTTCTACTATTATAATAATGTTGGCTGTAAACTGGGTGTTCTGACCCGTTTGGTACTCAGCCGCCAGGCCAGTTTTTTCCTTTTTTATCTACAGGAACAGAGTTGAAGTATTGCAGGGACAACCATAGGAAAGCAGAGTAACACACGGTGTCTTATGCGTGATGGCATAGGCAGAATATGCAGTGTTTTCAAAACTAATCTATTACAAGACTTTTACAAGTCCATGAAGATGGTCATCAATCCTCCCTCACCGGTTCACCGCCCTCTGCTGATTGGAAGCTGGGTTTTGACCAATCAAAACTGTTCACGGCAATAAATTCTGCTTCTTCGTTAATCAGGCCGGCTGGATCAACTTCCAGAGCAAACGTATGTTCACAAACAAGCGAGATTAAATCTATCACCTTGTATGAGGGAGTTTCCATCTTCTTATTTTCCACATCAAAACCTGGCTGATACCTGTCGATATTGGTTTCATCTCCAAGAATAGTCGCTTGAGGTCGAACTCCGCACACGCAAGCCATGAAGTCATCTTGTTCAAAGGGAGATCCGTCTTCCTTCATGGTAGGATACCCTCTGGCTACGTCAGCCGGGTCTAGATCTGGTACCCAAGCCTTGGGGCGGCTCAGGGCAGTCAAAGCTCCGGCTCTGGCACAGGAGCGCTTCACTTCTTGGAACCTGGCGAGTAAGATTGACATCTTTTTTAACACGTCACTGAGCCGGTTGGGTCCTTGATTGGCAGGAGAGATAGTGACAAGTGCCCGTTGTGCGCCAATATACAATTGCTCTACTAAGGTATACACCGCCTTCAATTTAATCACATTGTCTTGGCTCAAACTCTTGCTTCGTGGGCCTGCACATGTTTTATAAACAAAGGATCAGCCAGCGGTTTATATTCCGGGTCAGCATAAGGTACAAAAGGCCAGTACAGATGGCTTACCAAAGATAGCGGACACCATTTGAGATACCCGATTCTTTAAACTGACCAGCTCTGTAGTAACCTCCTCAAGAGCTGCTTCCGCCTTTTCGGCGCGTTGTGTCAGCAGTGTCTTCTCTTCAGCCCAGGTTTTCTTCTTGGCAGTCAAACTGTTTTTTAGTTTTTCCGTCTCACCATGACTTAATTGAAGCTTGGAGTCCGCAACTTTGATTTCTGCCTCCTGATCCGCCAGCCGGGTTTTGGCGTTAGTCAATTGCGAACCCAATTCAGATAGGGCGTTCTACAAGACATATACAGGTGTATCAAAGCTCAAAGTTCAAGATTTAAGTCTCAAGTGCCTTTGCAATGCAAAGACACTTGACACTTGGGGGCTAATGTATGCCAAAAAAAAATTTATGACTCTACTATACTTCAAGTTCCAAGTACTTTATAAAGTAACATCACTTGGCACTTGGGGGCTAATGTATGATATTCAGCAAGTATCTCAAGGGTAAGCCGGACTACAGTATCTGTTGAGTTCGGCATGAGACGGTTATGAAAATTCAAAGAACCGGCTCATTTACGGTCAAATGAACCGGCCCTTGGGGATTACAGGTGAAGCTTTGTTCTATTTTATTGAACTCCAGAAAAATCTAAAGGTAAAGTCTAAGCCTATATCATAAAGTCTATAGATCATTCCAGTTTTCTCATAATCTGAAGACTTGGGGGCTGGCAGAGTATAAGTTGGAAGAACGTACCTCATACTTCAGCTGCAACTGCTTAACCATTTCAATCTCCGAGTCACGGCTGGAGTGCACATGGCTGAGATAGCCGGATAATATATCATTGGCATTTAGATGGTCATAATGCGAAATATCAAAACACACTTTTTGTCTCTCCAGCGCCTCTTGTTTCGCAGTATGACGAGCCAACACAGTGGGATTCCCCGGCTCAACGAAGCGACTCCCAGTGATCAGAATGTCTTGAGCAGACGGTGATGGCGGGTTAGCCGAGCAGGATGGCGCAGTGACAGAAGGGTTGACGGTGGTATCATCAACCGACGGCTCAGGAGGATTTGCTTCTGCATTGACAGGCGGGTCTTCTAGAGTGTCAGTTAACAGAGGAGAAGATGGCATGGCCGGTTCAGGGACAGGAACTGACGGGTCTTCCACCGGCTTAGTTGCCTTTGCCTTCTTGGACTTAGCTTGACCACTAAGAGAAATGTTATAGGATTGTCAGTATAAAGATACAGTTTGAAAAACACGGAGGAAAGAGGATTTTTTCCTTACCCAGGGGCAGTCTTGAAGGCTGGAAATTGGGTGTGAGACGAGTCGCCAGAAGAGCGAGACACCTCCTAAAAAGATAAAATAAAGTTAAGTAATGCAAGGGAAAGGATCCATTAAACAGAAAGTTAAAGACAAAGAAGTAAACCTCATTCCGACGCTTTTGAGGAGTTTGTTGAAGAACAACAGGCGGTTCGTCTTCGGTCCGGGCTTAACGGCGGCTCTCATGTTGCTGCTTTTTCAAAAGAAAGTGAGGGTCCAGATAAGCCAAAGGGTGTGAAAACCTTACTTTCCGGGTTACGACTCGAAGTTTCTGTCTTGGCAAATGGGCTGAGTCGGAGGAAATAGTTACCTCTTCTTTGACGGCCTGACTGGCCCCAGTGTCATCCTAGTAATGATCAATGTTAATAAGATTATTAAAAAGTTGGCCAAGGGAGTCAAGGGCTACCTCTGACTCAGAAGTACCATCAAGCTTCATCAAGTCTTCAGCAGTGCTCTTCTTCTTCTTTTTAAACCTCCGGGTCGTTTTCTTGGCATTTATGGCGGCGATTCTCGCTTTCTTGGCAGCTTCGTGGTCATATTTAACTTTCCAAAAATCAGATTTGGCCTATAAATAGGTAAAAACAAGATGAAAGGTCAGGCAAGTATTAAAAAATAATATGGCTGGGAAAAGTACAAAGGAGAGAGATCAGAGTTTGTTTAGTTCTGGTACCCGGTTAAGCTTGCAGAAGTGGTCTAACCCGACTTTACTGCAGTCTTCGTATTTTACGTTCACCAGAAGGGTTGACATTGAAACAATATCTTCTTCAGTTAATTGCACGGAGCTGTGACGAAGAGAGTCATCTGGGCCTCCACCATATTCGTACATCAATTTTGATCGACGGCTTAGAGGGTTGACCTGCCACGCAACCCAACAATGGGTTAAGTCAACTCCGATTAAGTCGTTCCCCAATAAAGCATTAATCCTTTTGATGGATGGTATCAGCTTCTTGCGTTCAGCAGCAGTGAGTTTGTCAGGAAGTGCGAATTTGGAGTCAAGACGCTCTGAGCGATAACCCGGCAGTGGATGCCCATTTGCTGGTGAAGTGTCTTGACAATAAAACCAAGTCTGATTCCAGTCCTTGGGATGACTTGGCAAGACTATAAGGGGGAAGACGGCGCCTTATAGATGCTGAATTGAGATACCTCCAAGTTCCAGGCTAGGGCCATTGGTGCACTCATTCTAACGGTTCAGATAAAAATACTCTCTAAAGAGTTCTACAGTCGGTTCTTCTTGAAGGTACACCACGCAAAGAACTTGGAAGTTGCAGATATTGGAAATGGAATTAGGCCCGAGGTCTTGAGGATGGAGTTTGAAAAATGGAGGACATCTCTGAAGAACTTTGAGCCGGGTGGGGAAAATCCACGGTTCATGTGATTAGAAAAGACGATAACTTCACCATATTTTGGATTGGGCCGTTCCTCCTCCTGGTCAGGCGCATGGTAGGACATAATATTCTTCCCTGGCAAAAAACCTATGGTAAAGAAGTCCTTCAGAGTGTCCTTAGTGACTATTGAAGGAACCCAGTTGCAGACAGTCGGCGTTTTGGACGACATGATGTTCAAAAATGAACTGAAAGGAAAACAACCTGCAGGTTCAATTCAATGATAATGGTTAACTTAAGTGGTAATGGTACAGGGGAGTAATGGCGGCTTAAATAAGGGCTAATGTCATATAAGGAAAAGTAAGCCGGCGCAGTAAGCCACTATGACTACAGACACTTGAGAAATACCAGCGACAGAATTGGTTAAGTATGGAGACAAACAGGTTTCTTAACTTCTGGATATTATTATGGATCAAATGGCCGTTCAAAATGAAAAAAATTCTAGACCTAAAAATATAGCCCAGATGAGTTCATCAGTTCTAATGCGGCCTTTGTACCAGAAAAAGGGATCTACTAATATCAAAAGTAGGCACCAAACAACTACCGCTTAAGCATACATCTCTTTTGGATCAAGAAGAGGAGGCAGCGGAAGGACTACGAAGAAACGGCGAAGAATTTTGAAGAACATGCAAAAAACCTAGAAGCTTTGAATGCGGATCTGAGGAACAAGAGAGCGAGAACTTACGGCTATGGATCCTCCAAGGAAGATCGCTGCCGTTCTCTGAACCAGGTCTGGTTGATGTAGCGGCCAAGGTCGGCGACGAGGTGCTCTGCGATGGCGGCGGGGCTCGACCTGCAGTGGAGTTGCGAGAGGAAGAAGATGAAGAAGAGAGAGGAATGTGAAAATACCGGGGCGTGCTAATTTATAAGGAAAAAGTGAACAGACGGGTGCGAAAATTGAGGAAGACCCAAATAATGGTTATCCAACTAAACGGACGCCTTGATTCTCGGGAGGCATTAACGATGAAGATCCGTTGAGAGATGACGTCATAAAAGTTTTTTGTGTTTTCAAGAGATGACGTCATGGCGCGTTAAAAAAATCTTTGCGAGGACAAGAAGATGGATTTTGTCTAAGTGTTGAAGATTGACAAAGAACAAAGTTCAAAGTCAACCTGGGGCCTAATGCTAGGGATATAACTACCAGTTATGACCTGTTCAGGAGGGGCCGGGTCAAGACCCAAATGGCGGGTCACAAAGGAAGCCCAGTAAACACTCAAGGCGATAGGTTGTTAAATCTTATAGAAGGCCTAAAGGCCTAGAGGCGGCTTAAAGCCCAATACTGTAAACCGCCGTATGTAAGGAAAGACTTGTAAAGAAAGGCATGTAAAAGAAGTCACCGAGCCGGACTCGATTTATGAGCCGGCAGGGACTCTGTGGCCACCAGGCGTCAACCCGTGTATATAAGGGGACAACCCGGTGGCGGCTTAGGGCAAGAAACAAGAGATTGATAACCAAGCCGACGGATTAGCCTCTTGGTGATCGAAACCCTAGCAATTCCAACACAACTAGACGTAGGCTTTTACCTTCATCGCAAGGGGCCGAACTAGTATAAAACCTCTCGTGTCCTTTGTCCCGATTAACCCCTTTAAGCTTCCTAGTTGCGATGGCCCTGAGACTAAGTCCTTTTGCTAGGAAATCTGCTGTGACAATTCCATGACAGGGTGGAAGCCGACGATGGGCCACTTTCAACTGATAAACGGTCACAACGGAGTCAAAATAAGCATATCATCGGCGTTTGTATTTAATATACGAGGGCTTCCTTCCGTAATCATCATTATAAATCCATAAATATGCATCAATTTGACTTAATATTTTGGCCAAGCTGGGTTGCCTGGCTCCTATGCTTACCCCTACGTTCCCGATTGTTTGGTTAGGCGGTAAAGGGAGCACCTCTGTGATTGTTACTACCGGGTCATCCGAGTTAGTACCTCATACTGGGTGAAGCCAAAAGCTAGCGATCTTAAAGGATATAATTGGTCGGCAACAACGGAAGTGAAAATTTAGGTTCGCTAAAGACCACATAGTTCGGGAAATTTCCCCAAACTAAATCCTCAATATTTTCCTCCCGCATTGATCGGTGGCGAGGTTTCATGATCATGGTCGACATGACAACCCAAAGAAAGGAAGCAACAGTGGGACTATTTTCTTTGAAAGATGTTTCTTACATTAAATAGTAATATAACATTCTCTCCGCATACCAGTGTTTATAAAACCGTATGGCCGGATTAGTTTGTTTGTGGTAAATCTTTGCCATAATAAAGGCTTTATAAAGTGGGACAAACACTCCCCGGCTACTGGCCGAGGAGGTTGAGGCTGATGGTCGGTCAACAAAGTTTTGTACAGTGCGGATCTGAGCATTAATGATGTGGAGTACTTGGATACATAGAATCATTACAAATAATTTGTGATTTTACTCCAAATATCGATCCTTAATTCGGCCACTCGTGCCCACATTAAGGCTCGGGGGCTACCGTGCTTCGGGCTTATCATTTACTAATATTAAAGGGGAACATTGATCCCCTGATCTGGTGTTGCCACCCGACCAGTGTCTCAGGGGCTACTGCATTGCCTATTCAATACAGAAAATTCAAAGTGCTTAGTGTTCGGCTTGACCGAACTATGGGCAAATGCATCTTCAGATAACAATAGGAACTATCTAGGGCCTATCTGGCATCAAGCTAGTATATTACGGCGACTTCTCGAGACCCTCTCTCAAGGGCCCGTCCGCCAATCACTATCTCCTCTAAACGTGCATCTCGGGTTTTAGGCCGACACACACACCTTGAGTGCTACTGGCTATATATCTCGTCAGTAAATAAATTGCATCAATCAGAAATAAAATCCGCAAACAATCAGCCCAAGCCTGAGGTGGTGCATCACCTCGGAAGAAGTATCTGGCATAAAGCTCGGATGCAGGTGGTTGGCTCTATAGAGGGCATCTCCGGCATTAAGCTCGGCTAAACTTTTTCTACTTTTTTGAGCCAAGGTGATCTATGACACCTCCGATATAGTCCGGCATTGGAGCTCGGATACACTCCGGCGTTGGAGCTTGAATGCATGCCAGCATTGGAGCTCGGCTGCAAAAAGACACCTCGGATGCAGTCCGACATTAGAGCCCGGATACAGTCCGACCTTGGAGCTCGGATGCAAGAGGATACCGCCACACGGGAACAACTTCAAGCCCGAGGTGTGGCATAAAAAATGACAAGGCATTGCTAAAGGCCGGAAACTTAAAGGGGCTCCTCGGATACCCGGCGTGTAAACTCTTCGGATTCACTTCGGCGATCCTCAAGATCGAAGATGAGAAGATTTGTTGAACCAGTTTTCAAGACCGACGACCGAAGATGAAGAATAGTTTGGAAGAATCGAGGAGCGTCCCCAACTTGAAGACCGGTTCAGGGGGCTACTGATGGTGTCCAGGACTAGTGGATACTCACCATGTCGTCTCCCGACCAGTGGGTCGGGCCGAGGACCCCCATGATGATTCATTAATGGGCCACTTCGGGCAGCCCATGCCGAATACAAGGAGGATTCCACAAGACTTGGCACACAAGACAAGGACTCCTCTAAACCCTAGGCCTACGGTACATATATAAACCGAGGCCAGGCTAGTCAATAGATAATCTCATATTCATTACTACAATCTCGTGGTAGATACATGTACTCTGTACTACACCCCATATGAATATAATCAAAAGCAGGACGTAGGGTTTTACCTCCATCAAGAGGGCCCGAACCTGGGTAAAATTCCTTGTCCATGTTACCATTGCTCCAAGACGCCTAGCTTAGGACCCCTACTACAAGATATGCCGGATATAAAACCGATAATGGGAGGCTGGAGGCGGTTAGGAAACACCTGCAACACAAATATCTTGATCTTCAAAGGGAGGTACGCTTTCCATAAAGGTGTGGTCCATGCGTTAGTCGGTGCACGACATAGAGTGTGATATGCCAAGCCGACAAAGAAGAGTCTTGACAGGTTCAAGTGCCAAAGTATGGAGCCCAGATAGTTTGTGAGCAGCGGCGGGAGGGTCGCCTGAAGTTGGCCCAAGAAATGGTTTCCTTGGGCCCAGTAGCAGAGACATGTCCAGACAGCCGCGGCCGTGTCCTGGGGCCAGATGCCCAATTGATTTGTTACTGTAGCTAAAATGCTACAGTAAAAAGGTGGCCGGGAGCGGTCTGGGCCTTGGCCCAATCCTGGCCCCGCCACTACTTGGGCCCAAATGTTCGACGAAATGAGACGTTCCAGTTCCCATTATGGGCAACCGAGGCAACTAGCATTATCTATCTGTGCAGATCATTCTAGTGGTGACAACATGGGAAATATGGGGAGCAAGGGGAAAGGCCATTCATGAGGACATATTTCAATGACCTCATGCAATCAACGGGTTCATCACTAGCTACTTGTCCGAGCTCCAAGTTGTAAACAATCAAACTCCAAGACCGACGGCTCCAGGTTGCATCCACATTAACTTTTGCACAATGCGCATCAGGAGACCATGGAGGGCGCCCTGGCAATCTTTTTGAGGTACATCATGTACCCATAGACGATCGAAGCGCTAGAGATAAGAGACGCTATGGTTTACAATGAATCCATGTGGCCTCTGATTGCGAGGTGGTGGTTGATGACATAAAGAAGGAAAATTCGGCAAGTTACGGAGCAGTTATACATGAAATAATGGATTATTCTTCGGCTTTTAATTTTTGTGAAGTAGTTCATGAATTTAAAAGCTCAAATTTTAAAGCTCACAATTTAGGTGCTGTCATGTTTGGTTAGACCATCCCAGAGATTTTCCCTCCGCCCCGGTAAACATTATGACGAATTAATAAAGGGTTTGTCTAGGTCTCAGTCAACTTAGACTTCATGAAGTCTAAGTCGACTGACGTCATCTCTAATTTTTTTAGATAAACGTCATCTCTAAACTAATCACACGTTCGCTAGGCTGGAGTTCGCATTCCCTTGTTGGCCTGTGTTGCCTCACCACGTGGGCTGTTGTTGGGCTGTATTGTATTAACTTTTTTATTTGTGTTTTTACTGGTTCGCTAGAACATTGGCCCATTAGGTGTATTGCTATACAGCATGATGTAGTTCGTATTTTTTTTACACTAGCGTTGCTAATGCTCTATTCCTTCTTTTCTTTTCATCTTGTTATTTTTTTCCTTTATTTATCATTTTTTAAAATATTATTTTCATTTTTAAATGATAAAGAAATCTTTGATGTAACAAAGAAAATAAATAGGAAAACAAACAAAATGAAAATAAGAAGACAATTTAGTTGTGTGTGATCAACAGATAAGCAACTATATGCGTCCGACTAATCTGCACATGTGTATCATTTTTGTTCTCTTTTTTTGCGTGTTGTCTAGCTATCCGTTCTATGTCTTGGGTTTTCTGGTTTAATTTTTCCAGTTGTTTGTTAAATATTTTTATTATATTTCATTTTTAGTTACATGTTCACCAAAAAAAAGGAAGCAATTTTTTGCATTCGTCATTATACTTCAGAAAAAGTGTGTGTACATTTCAAAAATGTCCATCGTGTATTGATAAAATATTTGTGTAATTATTAAAATATTCACCATATATTTTAAGATATAGAAATGTATTTTTAAAATATTTAGTGTGTATTTGAAAAGATAATGATGGTGTAGGGAGCGGCTAGTTGCCGGTACTTGTATCCCTTATTGTGGGTCATGTTACACCATGTAGTTACAGTTGAGATATGTCGTGCAATAGTTTTTTCATAAAAAATTAGCAGAACGCCACTAAGTTGTAGTCATGTTGAAAGAATGCAGTTGAAGCCAGGATCCACACTTGAAGTTGCATCTCTAGTGCCTGACATGCAATTGGCCCGCCCCCTCTCCCGCTGCCCCCTCCGACAAAACAAAGGTCCAGTTGCAACCAATGTTGGGGGACATGCAGTTGCGGTCCGATGCGGCCCTTGCAGTTGCAGGGCTATTGTCGGGCTTGCAACTGGCCCGCCCCTTCGAGAGAACAAAAAAGTCCAGTTGCGGTTGGGTTACAAGACACGTAGTTGCGCTCGGGTACGACACTTGCAGTTGCATGCCCAGTGTCAGACATGCAACTGGCCCACCCCCTCCGACAAAACATAGGTCGAGTTGCAACCATGTTGGGGGACATGCAGTTGTGGTTGGTTGCGGCGCCTGTAGTTGCGGGGCTACTGTCGGGCTTGCAACTGGCCCGCCCCCTCTAGCGGCACCCCCTCCAGCAGCGCCCCCTTGGACAGAATAGAAAAGTCCAGTTGTGGTCGGGTTACAAGACATGCAGTTGCGGTCGGGTGCGACACTTGCAGTAGCATTCCTAGTGTCGGACATGCAACTGGC
>NC_041390.1:35483900-35498797 GCF_002162155.2 Triticum dicoccoides | reverse complement strand
TTCGACAAAACAAAGGTCCAGTTGCAACCATGTTGGGGGACCTGTAGTTGCGGTCGGGTGTGGCGCTTACAGTTGCGTGGATGTTGTCGGGCTTGCAACTGGCCTGCCCCCTCTACCGGCACCCCCTTCGACAAAACAAAAAAGATCAGTGGCGGTAGGGCTAGAAGACATGCAGTTGCGGTCGGTGCGACACTTGCAATTGCATGCCTAGTGTCGGACATGCAATTGGCCCGGCCCCTCTCCCACCGCCCCTCCTACAAAATAAAGGCGCAGTTGCAACCATGTTGGGGACATTGCAGTTGCGGTCGAGTGCGGCGCTTGCAGTTGCGGGGCTATTGTCAGGCTTGCAACTGGCCCGCCCCCTCTAGCGGCGCCCCCTCCGACAGAACAAAAAATTCCAATTGTGGTCGGGTTACAAGACATGAAGTAACGGTCGGGTGCGACACCTGCTGTTGCATTCCTAGTGTCAGACATGCACCTGGCCCGCCCCCTCGACAAAACAAAGGTCCAGTTGCAACCATGTCGGGGGACATGCAATTGTAGTCAAGCGCGACACTTGTAGTTGCATGCCTAGTCTCTGATATGCAACTGCATCCTCTCCCATCACCCAACTAAAACAAATGTTAGTTGCAGTCATTTGAGTAGACATGCAATTGCACTCGAAGACGACACTTGCAGTTGCATGCCTAGTGTTAGACATGCAACTACGTGTCTCTCTAGCCGTCCTCCGATAAAACAGAGTTAGTTGCAGTCGAGGGCGACACTTGCAATTGCATGCCTAGTATCAGACGGACAACTTCACCGTCTCTCACCACCCACCACCGAAGAACACCAGGTGACCCTTCCTCAGATTGTTGTCTGCAACAAAGCTTCTCCACCATCTTCCATATGTTGCACTTTGTTGAGGACCCTCACTTTGCACTGTACGATCATGAACTAGCCTCAAAACTTGTAATGCCCTCGATGCGGCTATATCTCCCACGTGTCGAAGCACGACTTAGAGGCATAACCGCATTGAAAGCAATGTCGCAAGTGAGGTAATCTTCACACAACCCATGTAATACATAAGGGAAAGAGATACATAGATGGCTTACAATCTCCACTTCACACAATTACATGAATAAAGCATTACATCAACCAGATACAATCAAGGTCTAACTATGGAACCCAAAATAAAAGAAGACTACCCCAAATGCTACATAGATCCCCGATCGTCCCAACTAGGCTCCACTACTGATCAACTAGAAACGGAACAACATAAAGGACAAGATCTTCATAGAGCTCCTCTTTGAGCTTGGTTGTGCCATCTGCACGGTATCCTCGGCACCTGCAAGCTGGTTTTGGAAGTATCTGTGAGTCACGGGGACTCAGCAATCTCACACTCTCGCGATCAAGACTATTTAAGCTTATAGGTAGGGTAAAAGGTATGAGGTGGAGCTGCAGCAAGCGACTAGCATATATGGTGGCTAACATACGCAAATGAGAGCAAGAAGAGAAGGCAAAGCACGATCGAGAAACTATGATCAAGAAGTGATCCTAGAATAACCTACGTCAAGCATTACTCCAACACCGTGTTCACTTCCCGGACTCCGTCGGAAAGAGACCATCACGGCTACACACGCGGTTGATGCATTTTAGTTAAGTTAGGTTTCAGCTTTTCTACAACCGGACATTAACAAATTCCCATCTGCCCATAAGCGCGGGCACGGCTTTCGAAAGTTCAAAACCCTATAGGGGTGTCCCAACTTAGCCCATCACAAGCTCTCACGGTCAACGAAGGATATTCCTTCTCCCAAGACAATCCGATCAGACTCGGCATCCCGGTTACAAGACATCCTCGACAATGGCAAAACAAGTCGAGTAACACCGCCCGAATGTGCCGACAAATCCCGATAGGAGCTGCACATATCTCGTTCTCAGGGCACACTCAGATGAGCGCTCCATACAACTAAAACCAAACCTCAAGTTTCCCCGAGGGGGCGCTGCACAGGGCTCTAGTTTTGACCAACACTCAGAGGAGCACTGGCCCGGGGGGTTTAAATAAAGATGACCCTTGAGTTTGTAGAATCCAAGGGAAAGAAAAGTCTAGGTGGCAAATGGTAAAACCAAGGTTGGGCATTGCTGGAGGAGTTTTATTCAAGGCGAACTGTCAAGGGGTTCCCATTATAACCCAACCATGTAAGGAACGCAGCTTCATGTTTGCATTGGTAGCGGCCATCACAGCTTGCCATGCCTCCGGAGGTGGAGGTGGTGGTGGTGGATCCTGATTCTGATTGTTGCCCTTAGCAAGAGCCATCCTGAAGAGGGAGACATCCGTTAGCATGCCCTGATACCAACTTGTAACGCCCTCGATGTGGCTATATCTCCCACGCGTCAAAGCACGCCTTAGAGGCATAACCGCATTGAAAGCAATGTCGCAAGTGAGGTAATCTTCACGCAACCCATGTAATGCATAAGGGAAAAGATACATAGTTGGCTTACAATCGCCACTTCACACAATTACATTAATAAAGCATTACATCATCCAGATACACTCAAGGTCCGACTACACAACCAAAATAAAGATAAACCCCCAAATGCGACAAAGTCCCCGATCGCCCCAACTGGGCACCACTACTGATCATCTGGGAAAGACACATAGTAACGGCAAGAGTCTTCATGGAACTCCCACTTGAGCTCAGTCATATCGTCTGGAGCGGTATCATCGGTTCCTGCATTTGATTTCGGAAGTATCTGTGAGTAATGGGGACTTAGCAATCACACACCCTCGCGATCAAGACAATTTAAGCTTATGGGTAAGGTAAAGGTATGAGGTGGAGCTGCAGCAAGTGACTAGCATATATGGTGGCTACCTTACGCAAATGAGAGGGAGAAGAGAAGGCAAAAGCACGGTCGAGAAACTATGATCAAGAAGTGATCCTAGAAAAACCTACGTCAAACGTAACTCCAACACCGTGTTCACTTCCCGGACTCCGCCGTAAAGAGACCATCACGGCGACACACGCGATTGATGTATTTTAATTAAGATAAAACTTCAGGTTTTCTACAACCAAACATTAACAAATTCCCATCTGCCCATAACCGCGGGCACGGCTTTCGAAAGTTCAATCCCTGCAGGGGTGTCCCAACTTAGCCCATCACAAGCTCTCACGGTCAACGAAGGATATTCCTTCTCCCAAGACAATCCGATCCGGCTCGGCATCCCGGTTACAAGACATCCTCGACAATGGTAAAACTGAAGGATATATGCCCTAGAGGCAATAATAAAGTTATTATTTATTTCCTTATTTCATGATAAATGTTTATTATTCATGCTAGAATTGTATTAACCGGAAACATAATACATGTGTGAATACATAGACAAACAAAGTGTCACTAGTATGCCTCTACTTGACTAGCTCGTTAATCAAAGATGGTTATGTTTCCTAACCCTAGACATGTGTTGTCATTTGATTAACGGGATCACATTATTAGGAGAATGATGTGATTGACATGACCCATTCCATTAGCTTAGCACCCGATCGTTTAGTATGTTGCTATTGCTTTCTTCATGACTTATACATGTTCCTATGACTATGAGATTATGCAACTCCCGTTTGCCGGAGGAACACTTTGTGTGCTACCAAACATCACAACGTAACTGGGTGATTATAAAGGAGCTCTACAGGTCTCTCCGAAGGTAAATGTTGGGTTGGCGTATTTTGAGATTAGGATTTGTCACTCCGATTGTCGGACAGGTATCTCTGGGCCCTCTCAGTAATGCACATCACATAAGCCTTGCAAGCATTGCAACTAATGAGTTAGTTGCGAGATGATGTATTACGGAACGAGTAAAGAGACTTGCCGGTAACGAGATTGAACTAGGTATTGAGATACCGACGATCGAATCTCGGGCAAGTAACATACCGATGACAAAGGGAACAACGTATGTTGTTATGCGGTCTGACCGATAAAGATCTTCGTAGAATATGTGGGAGCCAATATGAGCATCCAGGTTCCGCTATTGGTTATTGACCGGAAACATGTCTCGGTCATGTCTACATTATTCTCGAACCCGTAGGGTCCGCACGCTTAAGGTTTCGATGACAGTAATATTATGAGTTTATGAGTTTTGATGTACCGAAGTTAGTTCGGAGTCCCGGATGTGATCAGGGACATGACGAGGAGTCTCGAAATGGTCGAGACATAAAGATTGATATATTGGACGGCTATATTCGGACACCGGAAGTGTTCCGGGTGATTTCGGAGAAAACCGGAGAGCCGGAGGGTTACCGGAACCCCCCCGGGAGAAGTAATGGGCCATATGGGCCTTAGTGGAGAGAGAGAGAGGGGCAGACAAGGTGGGTCGCGCGCCTCCTCCCCCCTGGTCCGAATTGGACTAGGAGAGGGGGGGCGGCGCCCTCTTTCCTTCTCCCTCCCCACTTCCTTCCCCCTCCTAGTAGGAGTCCTACTCCTACTAGGAGGAGGACTCCTCCTTGGCGCGCCTATAGGGCCGGCCGGCCTCCTCCCCTTGCTCCTTTACATATGGGGGCAGGGGGCACCCCTAGACACACAAGTTGATCCACGTGATCGTTTTCTTAGCTGTGTGCGGTGCCCCCTTCCACCATAATCCTCAATAATATTGTAGTGGTGCTTAGGCGAAGCCCTGCGACAGTTGAACATCAAGATCGTCACCACGCCCTCATGCTGACGGAACTCTTCCCCGACACTTTGCTAGATCGGAGTCCGGGGATCATCATCGAGCTGAACATGTGCTAGAACTCGGAGGTGCCGTACGTTCGGTGCTTGGATCGGTCGGATCGGGAAGACGTACGACTACTTCCTCTACATTGTGTCAACACTTCCGTTGCCGGTCTACGAGGGTACGTAGACAATACTCTCCCCTCTCGTTGCTATGCATCACCATGATCTTGCGTGTGCGTAGGAATTTTTTTGAAATTACTACGTTCCCCAACAGTGGCATCATAGCCTAGGTTTTATGTGTTGATGTTATATGCACGTGTAGAACACAAGTGAGTTGTGGGCGATATAAGTCATACTGCTTACCAGCATGTCATACTTTGGTTCGGCGGTATTGTTGGACGAAGCGGCCCGGACCAACATTACGCGTACGCTTACGCGAGACCGATTCTCCCGACGTGCTTTGCACAAAGGTGGCTAGCGGGAGTCAGTTTCTCCAACTTTAGTTGAACCGAGTGTGGCTATGCCCGGTCCTTGCGAAGGTTAAAACAGCACCAACTTGACAAACTATCATTGTGGTTTTGATGTGTAGGTAAGATTTGTTCTTGCTTAAGCCCGTAGCAGCCACGTAAAACTTGCAACAACAAAGTAGAGGACGTCTAACTTGTTTTTGCAGGGCATGTTGTGATGTGATATGGTCAAGACATGATGCTAAATTTTATTGTATGAGATGATCATGTTTTGTAACCAAGTTATCGGCAACTGGCAGGAGCCATATGGTTGTTGCTTTATTGTATGCAATGCAATTGCGTTGTAATGCTTTACTTTATCACTAAGCGGTAGCGATAGTCGTGGAAGCATAAGTTTGGCGAGACGACAACGATGCTATGATGGTGATCAAGGTGTCATGCCGGTGACGATAGAGATCATGACAGTACTTTGGAGATGGAAATCAAAGGCGCAGGATGATGATGGCCATATCATATCACATATTTTGATTGCATATGATGTTTATCTTTTATCCATCTTATTTTGCTTAGTTTAACGGTAGCATTTTAAGATGATCTCTCACTAATTATCAAGAAGTGTTCTCCCTGAGTATGCACCATTGCGTAAGTTCTTCGTGTTGAGACACCACGTGATGATCGGGTGTGATAGGCTCTACGTTCAAATACAACGGGTGCAAAACAGTTGCACACGCGGAATACTCAGGTTATACTTGACGAGCCAAGCATATACAGATATGGCCTCGGAACACGAAGACTGAAAGGTCGAGCGTGAATCATATAGTAGATATGATCAACATAGTGATGTTCACCAATGAAACTACTCCATCTCACATGATGATCGAACATGGTTTAATTGATTTGGATCACGTGATCACTTAGAGGATTAGAGGGATGTCTATCTAAGTGGGAGTTCTTAAGTAATATGATTAATTGAACTTAAATTTATCATGAACTTAGTCCTGGTAGTATTTTGCAAATCATGTTGTAGATCAATAGCTCGCGTTGTTGCTTCCCTGTGTTTATATTGATATGTTCCTACAGAAAATTGTGTTGAAAGATGTTAGTAGAAATGATGCGGATTGGATCCGTGATCTGAGGTTTATCCTCATTGCTGCATAGAGGAATTATGTCCTTGATGCACCGCTAGGTGACAGATCTATTGCAGGAGCAGATGCAGACATTATGAACGTTTGGCTAGCTAAATATGATGACTACTTGATAGTTTAGTGCACCATGCTTAACGGCTTAGAATCGGGACTTCAAAGATGTTTTGAACGTCATGGACCATATGAGATGTTCCAGGAGTTGAAGTTAATATTTCAAGCAAATACCCGAGTTGAGAGATATGAAGTCTCCAACAAGTTCTATAGCTAAAAGATGGAGGAGAATCGCTCAACTAGTGAGCATGTGCTCAGATTATCTGGGTACTACAATCGCTTGAATCAAGTGGGAGTAAACTTCCAGATAAGATAGTGATTGACAGAATTCTCAAGTCACCATCACCAAGTTAGTAGAACTTCGTGATGAACTATAGTATGCAAGGGATGACGAAAACGAATCCCGAGCTTTTCATGATGATGAAATCGATGAAGGTAGAAATCAAGAAAGAGCATCAAGTGTTGATGGTTGACAAGATCACTAGTTTCAAGAAAAGGGCAAAGGGAAAAAGGGGAACTTCAAGAAAAACAGCAAGCAAGTTGCTGCTCAAGTGAAGAAGCCCAAGTCTGGTCCTAAGCCTGAGACTAAGTGCTTCTACTACAAAGGGACTGTTCACTGGAAGCGGAACTACCCCAAGTGATTGGCGGATAATTAGGATGGCAAAGTGAACATAAGTATATTTGATATACATGTTATTGATGTGTACTTTACTAGTGTTCATAGCAACCCCTCAGTATTTCATACGGGTTCAGTTGCTAAGAGTAGTAACTCGAAATGGGAGTTGCAGAATGAACGTAGACTAGTTAAGGGTGAAGAGAGATGTGTGTTGGAAGTGGTTCCAAGATTGATATGATCATCATCGCACACTCCCTATACTTTTGGGATTAGTGATGAACCTAAATAAGTGTTATTTGGTGTTTGCGTTGAGCATGAATATGATTTGATCATGTTTATTGCAATACGGTTATTCATTTAAGTAAGAGAATAAATTGTTGTTCTGTTTACATGAATAAAACCTTATATGGTTACACACCCAATGAAAATGTTTCATTGGATCTCGATCGTAGTGATACACATATTCATAATATTGAAACCAAAAGATGCAAAGTTAATAATGATAGTGCAACTTATTCGTGGCACTGCCGTTTAGGTCATATTGGTGTAAAGCGCATGAAGAAAATCCATGCTGATGGGCTTTTGGAATAACTTGATTATGAATTAGTTGATGCTTGCGAACCATGCCTCATGGGCAAGATGACTAAGACTCTGTTCTTCGGAACAATGGAGCGAGCAACAGATTTGTTGGAAATCATACATACTGATGTATGTGGTCCGATGAATATTGAGGCTCGTGGCAGGTATCATTATTTTCTGATCTTCACAGATGATTTGACCAAATATGAGTATATCTACTTGATGAAACACAAGTCTGAAACATTTGAAAAGTTCAAAGAATTTCAGAGTGAAGTGGAGAATCATCGTAACAAAAATAAAAGTTTCTACCATATGATCACAGAAGTAAAATATTTGAGTTACGAGTTTGGCCTTCAGTTAAAACAATGTGAAATAGTTTCACTACTCACGCCACCTGGAACACCACAGTGTAATGGTGTGTCCAAACGTCATAATCGTACTTTACTTGATATGGTGTGATCTATGATGTCTCTTACAGATTTACCGCTATCGTTTTGGGGTTATGCATTAGAGACAGCTACATTCACGTTAAATAGGGCACCATCTAAATCCATTGAGACGACACCGTATGAACTATGGTTTGGGAAGAAACCTAAGCTGTCGTTTCTTTAAGTTTGAGGTTGCAATGCTTATGGGAAAAAGTTTCAACCTGATAAGCTCTAACCAAATCGGAGAAGTAAGTCTTCATAGGATACCCAAGAGAAAATGTTGGGTACACCTTCTATCACAGATCCGAAGGCAATATATTCGTTGCTGAGAATGGATCCTTTCTAGAGAAGGAGTTTCTCTCGAAAGAAGTGAGTGGGAGAAAAGTAAAACTTGAAGAGGTAACTGTACCTGCTCCCTTATTGGAAAGTAGTTCATCACAGAAATCTGTTCCTATGACTACTACACCGATTAGTGAGGAAGCTAATGATGATGATCATGTAACTTCAGATCAAGTTACTACCGAACCTCGTAGGTAAACCAGAGTGATATCCGCACCAGAGTGGTATGGTAATCCTGTTCTGGAGGTCATGTTACTTGACCATGACGAGTCTACGAACTATGAGGAAGCGATGATGAGCCCAGATTCTACGAAATGGCTTGAGGCCATGAAATCTGAGATGAGATCCATGTATGAGAACAAAGTATGGACTTTGATTGACTTGCCCAATGATCGGCGAGCCATTGAGATTAAATTGATCTTCAAGAGGAAGACGGACACTGATAGTAGTGTTACTATCTACAAAGCTAGAATTGTCGCAAAAAGGTTTTTTGACAAGTTCAAGGTGTTGACTACGATGAGAGTTTCTCACTCGTATCTATGCTTAAGTCAGTCCAAATCATGTTGGCAATTGCCACATTTTATGAAATCTGGAAAATGGATAAACAAAACTACATTCCTTAATGGATTTATTAAAAAAAGTTGTATACGATGCAACTAGAAGGTTTTGTCGATCCTAAAGGTGTTAACTAAATATGCAAGCTCCAGCGATCCATCTATGGACTGGTGCAAGCATCTCGGAGTTGGAATATACGCTTTGATAAGTTGATCAAAGCATATAGTTTTATACAGACTTGCGGTGAAGCCTGTATTTACAAGAAAGTGAGTGGGAGCACTACAACATTTCTGATAAGTATATATGAACGACATATTGTTGATCGGAAATAATGTATAATTTTCTGGAAAGCATAAAGGAATATTTGAAAGGAGTTTTTCAAAGAAAGACCTCGGTGAAGCTGCTTACATATTGAGGATCAAGATCTATAGAGATAGATCAAGACGCTTGATAATTTTTTTCGACGAGTACATACCTTGACAAGATTTTGAAGTAGTTCAAAATGGAACAGTCAAAGAAAGAGTTCTTGCCTGTGTTGCAAGGTGTGAAATTGAGTAACACTCAAAGCCCGACCACGGCAGAAGATAGAAAGAGAATGAAAGTCATTCCCTATGCCTCAGCTATAGATTCTATAAAGTATGCCATGTTGTGTACCAGATCTGTTGTATACCCTACACTGTGTTAAGCGAGGGAATACAATAGTGATCTAGGAAGTAGATCACTGGACAGCGGTCAAAATTACCCTTAGTGGAATAAGGATATGTTTCTCGATTATGGAGGTGACAAAAGGTTCGTCGTAAAGAGTTACGTCGATGCAAACTTTGACACTGATCCAGATGATTCTAAGTCTCAATCTGGATGCATATTGAAAGTGGGAGCAATTAGCTAGAGTAGCTCCGTGCTGAGCATTGTTGACATAGAAATTTGCAAAATACATACGGATCTGAATATGGCAGACCCGGTTTAAACTTCTCTCACAGGCAAAACATAATCACACCTTAGTACTCTTCGGGTGTTAATCACATAGCAATGTGAACTAGATTATTGACTCTAGTAAACCCTTTGAGTGGTGGTCACATAATGATGTGAACTATTGGTGTTAAATCACATGTCAATGTGAACTAGATTATTGACTCTAGTGCAAGTGGGAGACTGAAGGAAATATGCCCTAGAGGCAATAATAAAGTTATTATTTATTTCCCTATTTCATGATAAATGTTTATTATTCATGCTAGAATTGTATTAACCGGAAACATAATACATGTGTGAATACATAGACAAACAAAGTGTCACTAGTATGGCTCTACTTGACTAGCTTGTTAATCAAAGATGGTTATGTTTCCTAACCATAGACATGTGTTGTCATTTGATTAACGGGATCACATTATTAGGAGAATGATGTGATTGACATGACCCATTCCATTAGCTTAGCACCCGATCGTTTAGTATGTTGCTATTGCTTTCTCCATGACTTATACATGTTCCTATGACTATGTGATTATGCAACTCCCGTTTGCCGGAGGAACACTTTGTGTGCTACCAAACGTCACAACGTAACTGGGTGATTATAAAGGATCTCTACAGGTGTCTCCAAAGGTAAATGTTGGGTTGGCGTATTTCGAGATTAGGATTTGTCACTCCGATTGTCGGAGAGGTATCTCTGGGCCCTCTCGGTAATGCACATCACATAAGCCTTGCAAGCATTGCAACTAATGAGTTAGTTGTGAGATGATGTATTACGGAACGAGTAAAGAGACTTGCCGGTAACGAGATTGAACTAGGTATTGAGATACCGACGATCGAATCTCGGGCAAGTAACATACCGATGACAAAGGGAACAACGTATGTTGTTATGCGGTCTGACCGATAAAGATCTTCGTAGAATATGTGGGAGCCAATATGAGCATCCAGGTTCCGCTATTGGTTATTGACCGGAAACATGTCTCGGTCATGTCTACATTGTTCTCGAACCCGTAGGGTCTGCACGCTTAAGGTTTCGATGATAGTTATATTATGAGTTTATGAGTTTTCATGTACCGAAGTTATTTAGGAGTCCCAGATGTGATCACGGACATGACGAGAAGTCTCGAAATGGTCGAGACATAAAGATTGATATATTGGACGGCTATATTCGGACACCGGAAGTGTTCCGGGTGATTTCGGAGAAAACCGGAGAGCCGGAGGGTTACCGGAACCCCCCCGGGAGAAGTAGTGGGCCATATGGGCCTTAGTGGAGAGAGAGGGGCAGCCAAGGTGGGCCGCGCGCCTCCTCCCCCCTGGTCCAAATTGGACTAGGAGAGGGGGGGCGGCGCCCCCCTTTCCTTCTCCCTCCCCACTTCCTTCCGCCTCCTAGTAGGAGTCCTACTCCTACTAGGAGGAGGACTCCTCCTTGGCGCGCCTATAGGGCCGGCCGGCCTCCTCCCCTTGCTCCTTTATATACGGGGGCAGGGGGCACCCCTAGACACACAAGTTGATCCATGTAATCGTTTTCTTAGCCGTGTGCGGTGCCCCCTTCCACCATAATCCTCGATAATATTGTAGTGGTGCTTAGGAGAAGCCCTGCGACAGTTGAACATCAAGATCGTCACCATGCCGTCGTGCTGACGGAACTCTTCCCCGACACTTTGCTAGATCGGAGTCCGGGGATTGTCATCGAGCTGAACGTGTGCTAGAACTCGGAGGTGCCGTACGTTCGGTGCTTGGATCGGTCGGATCGGGAAGACGTACGACTACTTCCTCTACGTTGTGTCAACACTTCCATTGCCGGTCTATGAGGGTACGTAGACAATACTCTCCCCTCTCGTTGCTATGCATCACCATGATCTTGCGTGTGCATAGGAATTTTTTTGAAATTACTACGTTCCCCAATAAAAACAAGTCCAGCAAAGCCGCCCGAATGTGCTGACAAATCCCGATAGGAGCTGCACATATCTCGTTCTCAGGGTACACTCAGACAGGTCAAGCTACGAGTAAAACCAGCCCTCGAGTTTCCCCGAGGTGGCCCCGCAGGCTGCCCGGTTCGGACCAACACTTAGACAAGCACTGGCCCGGGGGGGTTAAAATAAAGATGACCCTCGAGACAGCGACTCCCAAGGGAAAAATAGGTGGTTATCGGGGATATACCCCGCGGGATGACCCGGCTAGAGTTGTAAACCGGCGGAGAGTTAAGACAGAGAGTCAAGACAGATGGCTAAGACAGACGGTAAACCGGCAGACAATGTTAAACCGGCAGATAATGTTAAACCGACAGACAATGTTAAACCGGCAGACAATGTTAAACCGACATGACAATGTTAAACTGGCAGACAATGTTAAAACGGCAGACGTTAAGAAGCCCCGGAAGGGAAGTCAAAATAGTTTAAATTAAAGTCCGAGTTGGACTCCACATGTACCCGGCCCCTTCAACATATATAAGGAGGGGCAGGGCTCCTCAAAGGGGGAGAGGCAAGAAACAATCTCTGGGGCTAGACAAAACTAGAGGAGAGCCGGTTTACGGCGACTCCCTCGTGATGATAAATAGATCTAGCCTCAAACAGCATGTAGGGTTGTTACCGAATGATGTTTCCCGGGGCCCGAAGCTGTCTAAACCCTTGTCTTGTGTTGTGTCTCTCGATTCTGCTCAACCCCTCTCAAGCTAGCACATAGATGCGTTGGCCTCATGACTAACTCCTCACACTAAGGACATCTGTCGTGACAATTCCACGACAGTGGTGGTGAGGCAAATGGTAAAACCAAGGTTGGGCCTTGCTGGAGGAGTTTTATTCAAAGCGAACTGTCAAGGGGTTCCCATTATAACCCAAACATGTAAGGAACGCAAAATCCGGGAACATAACACCGATATGATGGAAACTAGGGAGGCAAGAGTGGAACAAAACACCAGGCATAAGGCCGAGCCTTCCACCCTTTACCAAGTATAAAGATGCATTAATTAAATAAGATATATTGTGATATCCCAACAATAATATCCATGTTCCAACAAGGAACATACTCCAATCTTCACCTGCAACTAACAACGCTATAAGAGGGGCTGAGCAAAGCGGTAACATAGCCAAACAACGGTTTGCTAGGACAAGGTGGGTTAGAGGCTTGGCTTAACAATATGGGAGGCATGATAAGCAAGTGGTAGGTATCGCAGCATGGGCATAGCAAAAGAGCGAGCATCTAGCAAGCAAAGATAGAAGTAATTTCGAGGGTATGATCATCTTGCCTGAAATCTCGCAAGGAAGAAGAACGAGACCATGAAGAAGACAAACGTACGTAGACGAACGGTTCCTCACAAACGCGACGTTATCGGAACCAACCCGAAGAAGCAACACCGGAAAGAAGCACACAACATAGTAAACAACCAACACATGAACATGGTATGATATGCGGGATGCGGTATGCGGTGCGTATGCATGATTTGGAAAGGAATGATTGAACCTGGACTCAACTTGGAAAAACAAGAGTGCCACTGGAAAGAGGAGTTGATTTTGGTCGAAATCGATATAAAGATCACCGGAATCGGATGCATGGTTTGGAAATGGCAAGCAAAACAAATATGGCACCGGTCTGCGATAAACAACAAATGGCCATCTAAATGCATCAGGATAAATATGCTATAGCACTCAAACATTGCAACAAAATACATGGCAGGGATCCACTCATGATGCTTGACAAAATATGAACACTGAGCTACGGCTAGTTCACACATTAACAGGTTCAAACAAGCATGGTAAAAGTGCAAAAGATAACAGTTTTCAGACTTAGTGAAATTAATAGCATGTTAGGAATTTATCATCAGGAAGCGATGTTTAGAGCACGATAACTATATGCTAAAGGAACATAACATGGCAAAACAAGGCATGTCATGAAGCTACTCTAAGCATATAACAAAAGTCCCTTACTGACCATAAGCCAAAAGGGATCAGAAAATACAATTACAAGCATGTGAACATAGCAAAAACATAAACAGATTCAGACTTAGTGAAAAACTGGAGCATGCAAAACAGATTAACAAGTAGGCATGTTTACGAACTCGATGCACTCACTACGAGGCCTTGCATGACAAACTAAGCATACACCCAGCAAGAAGACATGGCATAGAAGCTATACATGGCAAGAACAACAACATAGCATGTACGGATCAATAGCAACATCCTCGGCAAAATCGCTAAACATGTCAACAATCTGCAAGGAACATTTTATAGCAAAAGTAGAGCTCGATTGACTCAAGCTAGGGTGCTCCATAAATGCAAACAAAGACATGGATGGATAGAGCACCACAATATTAACAAAACATCCTTACAGATCATCCTCAAAAGAGGCACGGATCACTAGGAAACAACATGAACACATGGCATAAAAATAATGACAGGGCAAGGACTTAGTGAAATTCAAAGTCCCTGAAATCAGCATCATTGAGTAAGCTACTATGCATGCTAGTGCTAGTCACCACAAAGATCACAAAAAATACATGGCATACACCCCTATAAGGATGGCATGGCGTTCTACAAAACACATGTAGAGCTTAGGATCATAGCATGCACACATTAATCATGGCAAAAATGACAAAAGGCCATTTGCTAAAATAGATCTAACATAATCATCATATAGCCCTCTTCCAACAGCATTTCGGGCATCAAGATGAGCTCAAATGAAAATGATGCAATGAGATGAAATGATGTACTCATCGAGACGAACATTTTGATATGCTACACGTCCAAAACGGAGCCACGGGTGCAGAGTTATGCCATGATGAAAATGCCTAAAACTTACTGGGATAAAATGACTTTGGGAAAATTTGGACCTCGCGGAAAGTCAACGCGGGATGGCGCGGTGCGGGACGACGCGATTCGGGACGGAGGGGCGCGTTTGGTTCAGATCCCGTTGGATCTCGTCCCACCTGGACGGATCTGACCGGATCCGACCCCGGCGAGGGCGAGCGGGTTCCGGCGAGCGGCGCGGGACAACACCGGCGAACGGAGGCGTGGGCGCGGGCGCGACGTAGAACGGCGGCGGGGCAGGCGAGCTCGCTCCGGCGAGGCGCGAAGGC
>NC_041390.1:35471875-35483298 GCF_002162155.2 Triticum dicoccoides | reverse complement strand
GAAGGCGGCGGGCGGTGGAGGCGGCGCGGGCAGCCGGTGCGGTGGCGGCGGGGAGTCGGTGGGCGGCACGGCCCTGGTGCGGGAGGCGGCGCACGATGCAGGAGGCGGCGCGGCTCTGGGCCCACGCGAGCCCCGGATGGGCTCCGCGGGCCGGCGGCGGTGGAACGGCGGCGGTGGACACGTGTCGCGATGCGAGTGGCGGAGGGGCGGTGACGGACATGTCCGGCCGGGAAGTGGACGCGTCCGGCGGTGCGAGGACGAAGGGATCTAGGGTTAGGGGCGAAATGGACCCGGGATTGAAATGGAGGGGTCTATTTATAGAGGTAGAGGGAGCTAGGAAGCTCCAAATGAGGTGCGGTTTTAGGCCATGCGATCGTGATCGAACGCTCTAGGAGATGGAAGGGTTTTTTGTGGGTTTTGGGCCAGTTTGCAAGGGTGTTGGGCTGCAACACACACGAGGCCTTTTCGGTCCCTCGGTTAACCGTTGGAGTATCAAACGAAGTCCAAATGGCACGAAACTTGACAAGCGGTCTACCGGTAGTAAACCAAGGCCGCATGCAAGTCTCGGTCCAATCCGAAAACGTTTAACACCCGCACACGAAAAGAGGCAAAAGGGGACACCGGGTGACATAGGAGCGACGGATTGCAAAATGGACAACGGGGAAAAAAGCTCCGATGCATGAGACGAACATGTATGGAAAAGAAATGCACATGATGACATGATATGAAATGCATGACACGCCAGCAATGACAAGGCAACAACAGTGAATAATTGGAGGACACACAGCCATTGGACAACATCGAATAATTGGAGCAACACGCCTCCTCCCCCCTGGTCCGAATTGGACTAGGAGAGGGGGGGCGGCGCCCCCTCCCTCCCCACTTCCTTCCCCCTCCTAGTAGGAGTCCTACTCCTACTAGGAGGAGGACTCCTCCTTGGCGCGCCTATAGGGTCGGCCGGCCTCCTCCCCTTGCTCCTTTATATACGGGGGCAGGGGGCACCCCTAGACACACAAGTTGATCCACGTGATCGTTTTCTTAGCCGTGTGCGGTGCCCCCTTCCACCATAATCCTCGATAATATTGTAGTGGTGCTTAGGCGAAGCCTTGCGACAGTTGAACTTCAAGATCGTCACCACGCCCTCGTGCTGACGGAACTCTTCCCCGACACTTTGCTGGATCGGAGTCCGGGGATCGTCATCGAGCTGAACATGTGCTAGAACTCGGAGGTGCCGTACGTTCGGTGCTTGGATCGGTCGGATCGAGAAGACGTACGACTACTTCCTCTATGTTGTGTCAACACTTCTGTTGCTGATCTATGAGGGTACGTAGACAATACTCTCCCCTCTCGTTGCTATGCATCACGATGATCTTTCATGTGCGTAGGAAATTTTTTGAAATTACTACGTTCCCCAACAATGGCATCAGAGCCTAGGTTTTATGTGTTGATGTTATATGCACGAGTAGAACACAAGTGAGTTGTGGGCGATATAAGTCATACTGCTTACCAGCATGTCATACTTTGGTTTGGCGGTATTGTTGGACGAAGTGGCCCGGACCAACATTACGCGTACGCTTACGCGAGACCGGTTCTCCCGACGTGCTTTGCACAAAGGCGCCTAGCGGGTGTCAGTTTCTCCAACTTTAGTTGAACTGAGTGTGGCTACGCCCGGTCCTTGCGAAGGTTAAAACAACACCAACTTGACAAACTATCGTTGTGGTTTTGATGTGTAGGTAAGATTTGTTCTTGCTTAAGCCCGTAGCAGCCACGTAAAACTTGCAACAACAAAGTAGAGGACGTCTAACTTGTTTTTGCAGGGCATGTTGTGATGTGATATAGTCAAGACATGATGCTAAATTTTATTGTATGAGATGATCATGTTTTGTAACCAAGTTATCGGCAACTGGTAGGAGCCATATGGTTGTCGCTTTAGTGTATGAAATGCAATTGCGCTGTAATGCCTTACTTTATCACTAAGCGGTAGCGATAGTCGTGGAAGCATAAGTTTGGCGAGACGACAACGATGCTATGATGGTGATCAAGGTGTCATGCCGGTGACGATAGAGATCATGACAGTACTTTGGAGATGGAAATCAAAGGCGCAGGATGATGATGGCCATATCATGTCACATATTTTGATTGCATATGATGTTTATATTTTATACATCTTATTTTGCTTAGTTTAACGGTAGCATTTTAAGATGATCTCTCACTAATTATCAAGAAGTGTTCTCCCTGAGTATGCACCATTGCGAAAGTTCTTCGTGCTGAGACACCACGTGATGATCGGGTGTGATAGGCTCTATGTTCAAATACAACAGGTGCAAAACAGTTGCACACGCGGAATACTCAGGTTATACTTGACGAGCCAAGCATATATAGATATGGCCTCGGAACACGGAGACCGAAAGGTCGAGCATGAATCATATAGTAGATATGATCAACATAGTGATGTTCACCAATGAAACTACTCCATCTCACGTGATGATCGAACATGGTTTAGTTGATTTGGATCACGTGATCACTTAGAGGATTAGAGGGATGTCTATCTAAGTGGGAGTTCTTAAGTAATATGATTAATTGAACTTAAATTTATCATGAACTTAGTCCTGGTAGTATTTTGCAAATCATGTTGTAGATCAATAGCTCGCGTTGTTGCTTCCCTGTGTTTATTTTGATATGTTCCTAGAGAAAATTGTGTTAAAAGATGTTAGTAGCAATGATGCGGATTGGATCCGTGATCTAAGGTTTATCCTCATTGCTGCACAGAGGAATTATGTCCTTGATGCACCGCTAGGTGACAGACCTATTGCAGGAGCAGATGCAGACGTTATGAACGTTTGGCTAGCTAAATATGATGACTACTTGATAGTTTAGTGCACCATGCTTAACGGCTTAGAATCGGGACTTCAAAGACATTTTGAACATCATGGACCATATGAGATGTTCCAGGAGTTGAAGTTAATATTTCAAGCAAATACCCGAGTTTAGAGATATGAAGTCTCCAACAAGTTCTATAGCTAAAAGATGGAGGAGAATCGCTCAACTAGTGAGCATGTGCTCAGATTGTCTGGGTACTACAATCACTTGAATCAACTGGGAGTTAATCTTCCAGATAAGATATTGATTGACAGAATTCTCTAGTCACCATCACCAAGTTAGTAGAACTTCGTGATGAACTATAGTATGCAAGGGATGACGAAAACGAATCCCGAGCTTTTCATGATGATGAAATCGATGAAGGTAGAAATCAAGAAAGAGCATAAAGTGTTGATGGTTGACAAGATCACTAGTTTAAGGAAAAGGGCAAAGGGAAAAGGGGAACTTCAAGAAAAACAGCAAGCAAGTTGTTGCTCAAGTGAAGAAGCCCAAGTCTGGTCCTAAGCCTGAGACTAAGTGCTTCTACTGCAAAGGGACTGGTCACTGGAAGTGGAACTACCCCAAGTGATTGGCGGATAAGAAGGATGGCAAAGTGAACATAAGTATATTTGATATACATGTTATTGATGTGTACTTTACTAGTGTTTATAGCAACCCCTCAGTATTTGATACTGGTTCAGTTGCTAAGAGTAGTAACTCGAAACGGGAGTTGCAGAATGAACATAGACTAGTTAAGGGTGAAGTGATGATGTGTGTTGGAAGTGGTTCCAAGATTGATATGATCATCATCGCACACTCCCTATACTTTTGGGATTAGTGATGAACCTAAATAAGTGTTATTTGGTGTTTGCGTTGAGCATGAATATGATTTGATCATGTTTATTGCAATACGGTTATTCATTTAAGTAAGAGAATAAATTGTTGTTCTATTTACATGAATAAAACCTTATATGGTTACACACCCAATGAAAATGGTTCATTGGATCTCGATCGTAGTTATACACATATTCATAATATTGAAACCAAAAGATGCAAAGTTAATAATGATAGTGCAACTTATTTGTGGCACTTCCGTTTAGGTCATATTGGTGTTAAGCGCAAGAAGAAAATCCATGCTGATGGGCTTTTGGAATCACTTGATTATGAATCAGTTGATGCTTGCGAACCATGCCTCATGGGCAAGATGACTAAGACTCCGTTCTCCGGAACAATGGACCGAGCAACAGATTTGTTGGAAATCATACATACTGATGTATGTGGTCCGATGAATATTGAGGCTCGTGGCAGGTATCATTATTTTCTGATCTTCACACATGATTTGAGCAAATATGAGTATATCTACTTGATGAAACACAAGTCTAAAACATTTGAAAAGTTCAAAGAATTTCAGAGTGAAGTGGAGAATCATCGTAACAAAAATAAAAGTTTCTACGATATGATCGCAGAAGTAAAATATTTTAGTTATGAGTTTGGCCTTCAGTTAAAACAATGTGAAATAGTTTCACTACTCACGCCACCTGGAACACCACAGTGTAATGGTGTGTCCGAACATTGTAATCGTACTTTACTTGATATGGTGCGATCTATTGTGTCTCTTACAGATTTACCGCTATCGTTTTGGGGTTATGCATTAGAGACAGCTACATTCACGTTAAATAGGGCACCATCTAAATCCATTGAGACGACACCGTATGAACTTTGGTTTGGCAAGAAACCTAAGCTATCGTTTCTTAAAGTTTGAGGTTGCAATGCTTATGTGAAAAAGTTTCAACCTGATAAGCTCTAACCCAAATCGGAGAAGTGCGTCTTCATAGGATACCCAAAAGAAAATGTTGGGTACACCTTCTATCACAGATCCGAAGGAAATATATTCGTTGCTGAGAATGGATCCTTTCTAGAGAAGGAGTTTCTCTCGAAAGAAGTGAGTGGGAGGAAAGTAAAACTTGATGAGGTAACTGTACCTGCTCCCTTATTGGAAAGTAGTTCATCACAGAAATCTGTTCCTGTGACTACTACACCGATTAGTGAGGAAGCTAATGATGATGATCATGTAACTTCAGATCAAGTTACTACCGAACCTCGTAGGTAAGCTAGAGTGAGATCCACACCAGAGTGGTACGGTAATCCTATTCTGGAGGTCATGTTACTTGACCATGACGAGTCTACGCACTATGAGGAAGCGATGATGAGCCCAGATTCTGCGAAATGGCTTGAGGCCATGAAATCTGAGATGAGATCCATGTATGAGAACAAAGTATGGACTTTGATTGACTTGCCCGATGATCGGCGAGCCATTGAGATTAAATGGATCTTCAAGAGGAAGACGGATGCTAATAGTAGTGTTACTATCTACAAAGCTAGAATTGTCGCAAAAAGGTTTATCGACAAGTTCAAGGTGTTGACTACGATGAGAGTTTCTCACTCGTATCTATGCTTAAGTCTGTCTGAATCATGTTAGCAATTGCCGTGTTTTATGAAATCTGGCAAATGGATAAACAAAACTGCATTCCTTAATGGATTTATTAAAAAAAATTGTATACGATGCAACTAGAAGGTTTTGTCGATCCTAAAGGTGTTAACTAAATATGCAAGCTCCAGCGATCCATCTATGGACTGGTGCAAGCATCTCGGAGTTGGAATATACGCTTTGATAAGTTGATCAAAGCATATAGTTTTATACAGACTTGCGGTGAAGCCTGTATTTACAAGAAAGTGAGTGGGAGCACTACAACATTTCTGATAAGTATATATGAACGACATATTGTTCATCGGAAATAATGTATAATTTTCTGGAAAGCATAAAGGAATATTTGAAAGGAGTTTTTCAAAGAAAGACCTCGGTGAAGCTGCTTACATATTGAGCATCAAGATCTATAGAGATAGATCAAGACGCTTGATAAATTTTTTCGATGAATACATACCTTGACAAGATTTTGAAGTAGTTCAAAATGGAACAGTCAAAGAAAGAGTTCTTGCCTGTGTTGCAAGGTGTGAAATTGAGTAAGACTCAACGCCCGACCACGGCAGAAGATAGAAAGAGAATGAAAGTCATTCCCTATGCCTCAGCCATAGATTCTATAAAGTATGCCATGCTGTGTACCAGGTCTGTTGTATACCCTACACTGTGTTAAGCGAGGGAATACAATAGTGATCTAGGAAGTAGATCACTGGACAATGGTCAAAATTATCCTTAGTGGAATAAGGATATGTTTCTCGATTATGGAGGTGACAAAAGGTTCGTCGTAAAGAGTTACGTTGATGCAAACTTTGACACTGATCCAGATGATTCTAAGTCTCAATCTGGATGCATATTGAAAGTTGGAGAAATTAGCTAGAGTAGCTCCGTGCAGAGCATTGTTGACATAGAAATTTGCAAAATACATACGGATCTGAATATGGCAGACCCATTGACTAAACTTCTCTCACAGGCAAAACATAATCACGCCTTAGTACTCTTCGGGTGTTAATCACATAGCGATGTGAATTAGATTATTGAATCTAGTAAACCCTTTGAGTGTTGGTCACATAATGATGTGAACTATTGGTGTTAAATCACATGGCAATGTGAACTAGATTATTGACTCTATTGCAAGTGGGAGACTGAAGGAAATATGCCCTAGAGACAATAATAAAGTTATTATTTATTTCCTTATTTCATGATAAATGTTTATTATTCACGCTAGAATTGTATTAACCGGAAACATGACATGTGTGAATACATAGACAAACAAAGTGTCACTAGTATGCCTCTACTTGACTAGCTCGTTAATCAAAGATGGTTATGTTTCCTAACCATAGACATGTGTTGTCATTTGATTAACGGGATCACATTATTAGGAGAATGACGTGATTGACATGACCCATTCCATTAGCTGAGCACCCGATCGTTTAGTATGTTGCTATTGCTTTTTTCATGACTTATACATGTTCCTTTGACTATGAGATTATGCAACTCCCGTTTGCCGGAGGAACACTTTGTGTGCTACCAAATGTCACAACATAACTGGTGATTATAAAGGAGCTCTACAGGTGTCTCCAAAGGTAAATGTTGGGTTGGCGTATTTCGAGATTAGGATTTGTCACTCCGATTGTCGAAGAGGTATCTCTGGGCCCTCTCGGTAATGCACATCACATAAGCATTGCAACTAATGAGTTAGTTGCGAGATGATGTATTATGGAACGAGTAAAGAGACTTGCCGGTAACGATATTGAACTAGGTATTGAGATACCGACGATCGAATCTCGGGCAAGTAACATACCGATGACAAAGGGAACAACGTATGTTGTTATGCGGTCTGACCGATAAAGATCTTCGTAGAATATGTGGGAGCCAATATGAGCATCCTGGTTCCGCTATTGGTTATTGACCGGAAACATGTCTTGGTCATGTCTACATTGTTCTCGAACCCGTAGGGTCCGCACGCTTAAGGTTTCAATGACAGTTATATTATCAGTTTATGAGTTTTGATGTACCGAAGTTAGTTCGGAGTCCCAGATGTGATCACGGGCATGATGAGGAGTCTCGAAATGGTCGAAACATAAAGATTGATATATTGGACGGCTATATTCGGACACCGGAAGTGTTCCGGGTGATTTCAGAGAAAACCGGAGAGCCGGAGGGTTACCGGAACCCCCCGGGAGAAGTAATGGGCCATATGGGCCTTAATGGAGAGAGAGAGGGGCAGCCAAGGTGGGCCGCGCGCCTCCTCCCCCCTGGTCCAAATTGGACTAGGAGAGGGGGGGCGGCGCCCCCCTTTCCTTCTCCCTCCCCACTTCCTTCCCCCTCCTAGTAGGAGTCCTACTCCTACTAGGAGGAGGACTCCTCCTTTTCGCGCTTATAGGGCCAGCCGGCCTCCTCCCCTTGCTCCTTTATATACGGGGGCAGGGGGCACCCCTAGACACACAAGTTGATCCATGTGATCGTTTTCTTAGCCGTGTGCGGTGCCCCCTTCCACCATAATCCTCGATAATATTGTAGTGGTGCTTAGGCGAAGCCCTGCGACAGTTGAACATCAAGATCATCACCACGCCGTCGTGCTGACGGAACTCTTCCCCGACACTTTGCTAGATCGGAGTCCGGGGATCGTCATCGAGCTGAACGTGTGCTAGAACTCGGAGGTGCCGTATGTTCGGTGCTTGGATCGGTCGGATCGGGAAGACGTATGACTACTTCCTCTACGTTGTGTCAACACTTCCGTTGTCGGTCTACGAGGGTACGTAGACAATACTCTCCCCTCTCGTTGCTATGCATCACCATGATCTTGCGTGTGCGTAGGAAATTTTCGGAATTACTACGTTCCCCAACAAAAACAAGTCCAGCAAAGCTGCCCGAATGTGCCGACAAATCCCGATAGGAGCTGCACATATCTCGTTCTCAGGGTACACTCAGATAGGTCAAGCTACGAGTAAAACCAGCCCTCGAGTTTCCCCGAGGTGGCCCCGCAGGCTGCCCAATTCGCACCAACACTTAGACAAGCACTGGCCCGGGGGGGTTAAAATAAAGATGACCCTTGAGAGAGCGACTCCCAAGGGAAAAATAGGTGGTTGTCGGGGATATACCCCGCGGTATGACCCGGCTGGAGTTGTAAACCGGCGGAGAGTTAAGACAGAGAGTGGAGACAGATGGCTAAGACAGACGGTAAACCGGCTGGTGTTAAACCGGCAGACAATGTTAAACCGGCAGACAATGTTAAACCGGCAGACAATGTTAAACTGGCACGACAATGTTAAACTGGCAGACAATGTTAAAATGGCAGACGTTAAGAAGCCCAGGAAGGGAAGTCAAAATAGTTTAAATTAAAGTCCGAGTTGGACTCCACATGTACCCGGCCCCTTTAACATATATAAGGAGGGACAGGGCTCCTCAAAGGGGGAGAGGCAAGAAACAATCTCTGGGGCTAGACAAAACTAGAGGAGAGCCGGTTTACGGCGACTCCCTCGTGATGATAATGAGATCTAGCCTCAAACAGCATGTAGGGTTGTTACCGAATGATGTTTCCCGGGGCCCGAAGCTGTCTAAACCCTTGTCTTGTGTTGCGTCTCTCGATTCCGCTCAACCCCTCTCAAGCTACCACATAGATGCGTTGGCCTCGCGACTAACTCCTCACACTAAGGACATCTGCCGTGACAATTCCACGACAGTGGTGGTGAGGCAAATGGTAAAACCAAGGTTGGGCCTTGCTGGAGGAGTTTTATTCAAAGCGAACTGTCAAGGGGTTCCCATTATAAGCCAAACGTGTAAGGAACGCAAAATCCGGGAACATAACACCGATATGATGGAAACTAGGGCGGCAAGAGTGGAACAAAACACCAGGAATAAGGCCGAGCCTTCCACCCTTTACCAAGTATAAAGATGCATTAATTAAATAAGAGATATTGTGATATCCCAACAATGATATCCATGTTCCAACAAGGAACATACTCCAATCTTCACCTGCAACTAACAACGCTATAAGAGGGGCTGAGCAAAGCGGTAACATAGCCAAACAACGGTTTGCTAGGACAAGGTGGGTTAGAGGCTTGGCTTAACAATATGGGAGGCATGATAAGCAAGTGGTAGGTATAACAACATGGGCATAGCAAAAGAGCGAGCATCTAGCAAGCAAAGATAGAAGTGATTTCGAGGGTATGATCATCTTGCCTGAAATCCCGCAAGGAAGAAGAATGAGTCCATGAAGAAGAAAAATGGACGTAGACAAACGGTTCCTCACAAACGCGACGTTATCGGAACGAGCCCGAAGAAGCAACACCGAAAAGAAGCACACAACATAGTAAACAACCAACACATGAACATGGTATGATATGCGAGACGCGGTATGCGGTGCATATGCATGATTTGGAAAAGGAATGATTGAACCTGGCCTCAACTTGGAAAACCAAGAGTGCCACTAGAAAGAGGAGTTGATTTTGGTCGAAATCGATATAAAGATCACCGGAATCAGATGCACGGTTTGGAAATGGCAAGCAAAACAAATATGGCACTGGTCTACGATAAACAGCAAATGGCCATCTAAATGCATCAGGATGAATATGCTACAACACTCAAACATTGCAAAAAAATACATGGCAGGGATCCACTCATGATGCTTGACAAAAGATGAACACTGAGCTACAGCTACTTCACTCATTAACAGGTTCAAACAAGCATGGCAAAAGTGCAAAAGATAACAGGTTTCAGACTTAGTGAAATTAACAGCATGTCGGGAATTTATCATCTGGAAGCAATGTTTAGAGCACAATAACTATATGCTACAGGAACATAACATGGCAAAACAAGGCATGTCATGAAGCTACTCTAAGCATATAACAAAAGTCCCTTACTGACCATAAGCCAAAAGGGATCAGAAAATACAATTGCAAGCATGTGAACATAGCAAACACATAAACAGATTCAGACTTAGTGAAAAACTGGAGCATGCAAAATAGATTAACAAGTAGCCATGTTTACGAACTCGATGCACTCACTACGAGGCCTTGCATGACAAACTAAGCATACACCCAGCAAGAAGACATGGCATAGAAGCTATACATGGCAAGAACAACAACATAGCATGTACGGATCAATCGCAACATCCTCGGCAAAATTGCTAAACATGTCAACAATCTGCAAGGAACATTTTATAGCAAAAGTAGAGATTGATTGACTCAAGCTAGGGTGCTCCATAAATGCAAACAAAGACATGGATGGATAGAGCACCACAATATTAACAAAACATCCATATTGATCATCCTCAAAAGAGGCACGGATCACTAGGAAACAACATGAACACATGGCACAAAAATAATGACTGGGCAAGGACTTAGTGAAATTCAAAGTCCCTGAAATCAGCATCATTGATTAAGCTACTATGCATGCTTGTGCTAGTCACCACAAAGATCACAAAAAATACATGGCATACACCCCTGTAAGGATGGCATGGCATTCTACAAAACACATGTAGAGCTCAGGATCATAGCATGCACACATTAATCATGGCAAAAATGACAAGGCCAGTTGCTGAAACAGATCTGACATAATCATCACATATCCCTCTTCCAACAGCATTTCGGGCATCAAGATGAGCTCAAATGAAAATGATGCAATGAGATTAAATGATGTACTCATCGAGACGAACATTTTGATATGCTACACGTCTAAAACGGAGCCATGGGTGCAGAGTAATGCCATCATGAAAATGCCTTAAAATTACTGGGATAAAATGACTTTGGGAAAATTTGGACCTCGCGAAAAGTCAACGTGGGATGGCGTAGTGCGGGACGACGCGATTCGGGACGGAGGGGCGTGTTTGGTTCGGATCCCGATGGATCTTGTCCCACCTGGACGGATCTGACCGGATCCGACTCCGGCGAGCGAGAGCGGGTTCCGGCGAGCGGCATGGGGCGGCGCCGGTGGACGACGAGGTCACCGGAGGACGACGCCGGCGAGGCGGCAGCGGACAACGCCGGCGAACGGAGGCGTGGGCGCGGGCGCGACGTAGAACGGCGGCGGGGCAGGCAAGCTCGCTCCGGCGAGGCGCGAAGGCGGCGGGCGGTGGAGGCGGCGC
>NC_041390.1:35458677-35471702 GCF_002162155.2 Triticum dicoccoides | reverse complement strand
GGCGCGGGCAGCCGGCGCGGTGGCGGCGGGGAGCCAGCGGGCGGCGCGGCCCTAGAGCGGGAGGCGGTGCGCGATGCAGGAGGCGGCGAGGCTCTGGGCCCGCGCGGGCCCCGGATGGGCTCCACGGGCCAGCGGCGGTGGAACGGCGGTGGTGGACATGTGTCACGATGCGAGTGGCGAAGGGGCGGTGACGGACATGTCCGGCGGGGAAGCGGATGTGTCCGGCGGCGCGAGGACGAAGGGATCTAGGGTTAGGGGCGAAATGGACCCGGGATTGAAATGGAGGGGTCTATTTATAGAGGTAGAGGGAGCTAGGAAGCTCCAAATGAGGTGCAGTTTTCGTCCATGCGATCGTGATCAAACGCTCTAGGTGATGGAAGGGTTTTTGGTGGGTTTTGTGCCAGTTTGGAAGGGTGTTGGGCTGCAACACACACGAGGCCTTTTCGGTCCCTCGGTTAACCGTTGGAGTATCAAACGAAGTCCAAATGGCACGAAACTTGACAGGCGGTCTACCGGTAGTAAACCAAGGCCGCATGACAAGTCTCGGTCCAATCCGAAAACGTTTAACACCCGCACACGAAAAGAGGCAAAAGGGGACACCGAGTGACATAGGAGCGCCGGATTACAAAACGGACAACGGGGAAAAAAGCTCCGATGCATGAGACGAACATGTATGGAAAAGAAATGTACATGATGACATGATATGAAATGCATGACACGCGAGCAATGACAAGGCAACAACAGCGAATAATTGGAGGACACCTGGCACATCGGTCTCGGGGCGTTACAACACTCCACCACTATGAGAGGATCTCGTCCCGAGATCTAGAGTGGCACCGGAGGGAAAACGGAAGAGAAAGAGAAGAGGTAAAACTAAGTTGCTTCTTTGTCAATTGAGTGAAACCAAAGAACCTTGAGAGGTTAAGCCATTTCGAGAAAAGAATACAACGGAGATGAACGAAGTTGAAAGCACTCCATTAAGAAAGAGGAACAAGGAAGAACAAATTCGATCAACACTCTAGTTGAGAAGGGATGCAAGGCTTGATAATATGAAAAGAACTTCAGCAGAGGGCACAACACCCCGGTTAAATTGATAAGCACGACAAGAACATGATCTTCACAATTTGAGATGATGATTGAAAAGAGCAATATCACAATGCCTCCGGAACAAAAGAATAGAAGATAGATAATTCAAATAGGAGAATGAAGAAGAAAATGCCAACTTCTGCCACAAAAGAGCATGAAAAGGCATCCTTAGGAGAAGGGTCGAACGGAGATGTTTGAAAACCAGCAATGAAAAGAACAAGGTTGTAGTGGGCTTATGGAGAACATCTCAAAACTGAGTTGAAATTCTGCCATTGTGATGTTGCTCTTTTCTCTCATAATCTTGGATCGTGTTCTTTTCATGCTTATCCATTTAACCGGAGTGTGTGCCCACTGCTCAAGTTCTTTCATTTTATCAAGCCTTGCATATCTTTCCAACCGGAGTGCTGTTTGAATTTGTTCTTCCTTGTTCCTCTTTTCCAACGGAGTGTTTTCAATTTTGTTCATCTTCGTGGCATTCCTCTTTTCTTGTTGTTCATCCTCTCAAGATTCTTTGGTTTCACTCGTTTGTCAAAGAAGCAACTTAGTTTTACCTCTTCTCTTTCTCTTCCGTTTGTCCCTCCCGTGCCATTCTAGATCTCGGGACGAGATCCTCTCATAGTGTTGGAGTGTTGTAACGCCCCGAGACCGATGTGCTAGTTGTCCTCCAGTTATTCGCTGTTGTTGTCTTGTCATTGCTTGCGTGTCATGCATTGCATATCATGTCATCATGTGCATTTCATTTGCATACATGTTCGTCTCATGCATCCGAGCATTTTCCCCGTTGTCCGTTTTGCAATCCGGCGCTCCTATGTCACCGGTGCCCCTTTCTACCTCTTTTCATGTGCGGGTGTTAAACGTTCTCGGATTGGACCGAGACTTGTCATGCGGCCTTGGTTTACTACCAGTAGACCGCCTGTCAAGTTATGTGCCATTTGGACTTCGTTTGATACTCCAACGGTTAACCGAGGGACCGAAAAGGCCTCGTGTGTGTTGCAGCCCAACACCCCTCCAAAGTGGCCCAAAACCCACCTAAGCCTCCTCCATCATCTCGGTCGTTCGATCACGATCATGTGACCGAAAACCGCACCTCATTTGGACTCTCCTACCTCCCTCTACCTATTTAAACACACCCCCCTTCGAAATTCGTGGACGAAACCCTACCCTACCCTCCCCCGCCGCCGCCGGACATTTCATCCCGCGCTGCCGGACACGTCCGCCGCGTCGCCTCCAGCCAACCCGCACGCGCCACGTCACCTCATCGGGTCTTCTCTCTCTCCTCCCTTCGCCGTAGCCCACCCGGCCAGCGGGAGGCCCTCTCGGGCCCAGATCTGCGCCGCCCGCGCCCTTCCTCTCCTTCGCCGCGCTGGCACCCGCCGCCCTTCGCCGGAACCTCGACGCCAGTCAACTCCGCCGGCCGGCCCCGCGCCGGAGCCACCTGTCACCGCCCGGATCACCAGCGCCACCGCCCAGACGCTCCCGCGCCTCAAGCTCCCTCGTCCACCACCGTGCCGGACCTCGCCGGAGGCCGCGCACATCGCCGGACCACCCTTCGCCTGCATCACCGTCCTCTTCTCCGGGGATCACCGGAGCCTGCCGCCCCACGACTTGGCGTCCCCATCCGGCCCCGCTGTCGCCAGATCCGGACATCCCCCACCGGGATCCGCACTTTCCTGCTCGTGGCCGGCCCTCCCCTTGCCGGAGCACATCCCCGCCGGACCCGCGCCGCCGTCCACGGCTTCGCCGGAGTCGCCGCTCCCTGCGCCGGATCAGGAGGAGCCCGATCTGGAGGAGGAGCCTCGTTGACTCCCGCATGGGCCACCGCAGCCCAGCGCCGGCCCATCTTCTCCAGGCCCAGCTCCACTTCCTCCGGCCTGATGTTTTTTTCTCAAGAGGGTATATTTCTCTAAGTCCCCTATTTTTTGGGCATTTTCATCGCATAATAACTCCCTCATCGTAGCTCCGTTTTGCGCGTGTACCATATCAAAATGTTCGCCTCGATGAGTACATCATTTCATCTCATTGCATCATTCTCTTGTGAGCTCATCTTGATGGCCGAAATGCTGTTGGAAGAGGGCTATGTGAGGAATTTGTCCGATCCGTTTCAGCAAATGGCATTTTGTCATTTTTGCATGATTAATGTATGCATGCTATGATCCTGAGCTCTACATGTGTTTTGTAGAATGCCATCCATCTTTACAGAGGTGCTTGCCTTGTATTTTTGTGATATTTGTGATGACTAGCACAAGCTTGCAAAGTAGCGTAATCGGTAATGTTGTTTTCAGGGACTTAGGATTTCACTAAGTCCTTGCCCTGATTTTGTTGTTATGCCATATGTTCATGTTGTTTCCTAGTGATCCGTGCCTCTTTTAAGGACGATCAGTAAGGATGTTTTGTTAACATTGTGGTGCTCTATCCATCTATGTCTTTGTTTGCATTTATGGAGCACCCTAGCTTGAGTCAATCGAGCTCTACTTTTGCTATAAAATGTTCCTGGCAGATTGTTAACTTGTTTAGCGATTTTGCCGAGGTTGTTGCGATTGATCCGTGCATGCTATGTTGTTGTTCTTGCCATGTCTAGCGTCTATGCCATGTCTTCTTGATGGGTGTATGCTTAGTTTGTCATGCAATCCTCTGTAGTGAGTGCATCGAGCTCGTAAACATGCCTACTCGTTAATCTGTTTTGCATGCTTCAGTTTTTCACTAAGTCTGAATCTGTTTATGTTTTTGCTATGTTCACATGCTTGCAATTATAATTTCTGATCCCTTTTGGCTCAAGGTCACTAAGGGACTTTTGTTAAGTGCTTTGAGTATCTTCATGCCATGCCTTGCCTTGCCATGTTAAGTTCCTGTAGCATATAGTTTTCATACTCTAAAGTGTGCTTCCTGATGATAAATTCCAGACTTGTGTTAATTTCATTAAGTCTGAAACATGTTATCATTTGCTCTTTTGCCATGCTTGTTTGAACCTGTTAATGAGTGAATTAGCCGTAGCTCAGTGTTCATATTTTGTTAAGCATCTTGAGTGGATCCCTGCCATGTATTTTGTTGCCATGTTTGAGTGTTGTAGCATATTTAACTTGTTGCATTTAGATGGCTACTTGTTGTTTATCGCAGACCGGTGCCATATTTGTTTTGCTTGCCATTTCCAAACCGTGCATCCGATTCCGGTGATCTTTATATCGATCTCAACCGAAATCATCTCACCTTTCCAATGGCACTCTTGGATTTCCATGTTGAGCCAGGTTCAATCATTCCTTTGCAAATCATGCATATGCATCGCATACCGCATCCCGCATATCATACCATGTTCATGTGTTGGTTGTTTACTATGTTGTGTGCTTCTTTTCGGTGTTTGCTTCTTCGGGCTGGTTCCGATAACGTCGCGTTTATGAGGACCCGTTTGACTACGTCCGTTTGTCTTCTTCATGGACTCGTTCTTCTTCCTTGCAGGATTTTAGGCAAGATGACCATACCCTCGAAATCACTTCTATCTTTGCTTGCTAGTTGCTCGCTCTTTTGCTATGCCTATGCTGCGATACCTACCACTTGCTTATCATGCCTCCCATATTGTTGAGCCAAGCCTCTAACCCACCTTGTCCTAGCAAACCGTTGTTTGGCTATGTTAATGCTGTGCTCAGCCCCTCTTCTAGCGTTGTTAGTTGCAGGTGAAGATTGGAGCTTGTTCCATGTTGGAACATGGATATTTTGTTGGGATATCACAATATCTCTTATCTAATTAATGCATCTATATACTTGGTAAAGGGTGGAAGGCTCGGCCTTATGCCTGTTGTTTTGGTCCACTCTTGCTGCCCTAGTTTGCGTCATATCAGTGTTATGTTCCCGCATTTTGCGTTCCTTACGCGGTTGGGTTATAATGGGAACCCCTTGACAGTTCGCCTTGAATAAAACTCCTCCAGCAATGCCCAACATTGGTTTTACCATTCGCCACCTAGCCTCTTTTTCCCTTGGGAGTCGCGCTCCCGAGGGTCATCTTTATTTTACCCCCCCCCCCGGGCCAGTGCTCCTCTGAGTGTTGGTCCGACCGAGTAGACTGCGGGGCCACCTCGGGGCAACTTGAGGGTTGGTTTTACTCGTAGGATGTATCACCTGAGTGTGCCCTGAGAACGAGATATGTGCAGCTCCTATCGGGATTTGTCGGCACATTCAGGCGGTGTTGCTGGACTTGTTTTACCATTGTCGAGGATGTCTTGTAACCGGGATTCCGAGCCTGATCGGGTCTTCCCGCTAGAAGGAATATCCTTCATTGACCGGGAGAGCTTGTGATGGGCTAAGTTGGGACACCCCTGTAGTGATTTGAACTTTCGAAAGCCGTGCCCACGGTTATGGGCAGACGGGAATTTATTAATGTCCGGTTGTAGAAAACCTGAAGTTGACCTTAAATTAAAGACATCAACCGTGTGTGTTACCGTGATGGTCTCTTCTTGGCGGGGGTCCGGGAAGTGAACACGGTGTTGGAGTTATGTTTGACGTAGGTTGTTTCTAGGTTCACTTCTTGATCATAGTTGTTCGACCGTGCTTTTGCCTTCTCTTCTCGCTCTCTTTTGCGAATAGGTTAGCCACCATATATGCTAGTCGCTTGCTGCAGCTCCACCTCATACCTTTACCTTACCCATAAGCTTAAATAGTCTTGATCGCGAGGGTGTGAGATTGCTGAGTCCCCGTGACTCACATATACTTCCATAAAACAGCTTGCAGGTGCCGTTGAACCGTGCAGATGATGCAACCAAGCTCAAGGAGGAGCTCGATGAAGATCGTGTTGGTTATGATTGTTTCCGTTTCCAGTTGATCAATAGTGGAGCCCAGTCGGGTCGATCAGGGATCTGTGTAGCTTTTGGGGTAGTCTTCTTTTATTTTGGTTCCGTAGTTGGACCTTGATTGTATCTGATTGATGTAATGCTTTATTCATGTAATTGTGTGAAGTGGCGATTGTAAGCCAACTATGTATCTCTTTCCCTTATGTATTACATGGGTTGTGTGAAGATTACCTCACTTGCGACATTGCTTTCAATGCGGTTATGCCTCTAAGTCGTGCTTCGACACGTGGGAGATATAGCCGCATCGAGGGCGTTACAAGTTGATAATCAGAGCCTTCCCCGACCTTAGGAGCCCCCTGCTTGATCGAATCGCTGGCGTTATTGAGTCTAGAAATGTTTTGAGTCATTTAGGAATTATATATATCGGAGAGTTAGGAATTCTTTTTACTCCTCAGTCCCTTCGTCGCTCTGGTAAGGCATCCTGACGTAGAGTTTTGACTCTTCTCTTCTCAAATTACACTAAAAAAAATTTAGGATCACGCGGGTATCTTGGAATCGTTCCAATGGTTTTGTGACGAGAACATTGTTCTTGGTGCTTCCTGTCATTTAGGGGTTGTGGCAGTGTCCTGGGGAGTTGAGCTCCGAGGTGTTGTCGTCACAATTCTATCATTGCAGTTCTGGAATACCTGAGTTTAGTTTCGCCGGCATCGAAAATCTCTTTTATGCAGTTGTTGGTGAGATAACCTCGACGCCACCCAGTACTGGGCGGGAGTTCGGGAGTATTGCCATAACTCGTATAACAGATGCTTTTCGAAGGTTGAGGTAGATGATTTCCGAAGGTTTCTTGGTTATGTGTTGAAGGATGGATATAGCTGGATGTAGGATTTGCTAGATTTGGGTGAGATATTATGCTTCCCCTGTATCCCCAACACCCGATTGCATAACCGGAAAATTTCGGGAGTTTATAAGTGGGAATTCAAGTAGCTCTTAGGATATCTTTCTGACAGATGTATGATATGAAATTGGGGTTCGACGTCTAGTGGTCTGCCTATCCACGGTTGGTTTTACAGTGGCCTCGTTGTGTCTTAAGGAGTCCTTGGCTATGCCGACTCGGGGATGCTTCTTATGTCATGTGCACTGCCTTGTACATGATGGTGTTGTACGATCGAGCCTGTGTAGGCCCCACCACGAAAACTTTGGACGAAATCTCTATCATATGTTTGTTCCGGCTTATTCTGCAAGCCAATCCTTTGTTTTTTGTTTTGAGTTGTGGTATTCGAGTTGCTTCCAAGTCAAATGTTGATTCCATCCCTTGTCTAAGCGGTGTTCTCATACTTCGATGTGAATACCAATCCTTCATGATAATCGAGATTGTCATGTCAATCTTGTTCAACCGGTGTGTCTCTCTTCAAGTGGATCCGATCACTCCAACATTCGCAAGATCAATTATCAGTTCTTCTCAACGGTGTTTGTTTCATCCATCCCAAGTTGCCTTTGTTTTCCCACCCACCCACCCTTTTTCTTCAAAGGACTCAGATTTCTTAATCAACTATCCATTTTATCGATGGAAGTCTCTCCATTCTTATCCGGTGTTTCTCATAAAGATTCTAACGGAACTTCTAGTTCATCATTCTTCGCTCTTTTTCTTCTCTGGTGGAACCAATTCAAGCTTTCGGTGTTGATCATATCTTTTTCCTCGTTTCAAATGCCTTCTCATACCAGTGCACCTCTTAATCATTCACCTCTCGCTATTCATTTGTTCCGGAGTGCTCAAGATATCTCGAAGATTCATGTTTTCATTCCTAATCCGTTCAAGTTATTTCGAGGTTCTTATCTTATTCAAGCCATTTAATTCAACTGGTGCAATCTCCTTTTCAAGAAATTGTTCAACAATGTATCTTTTCAGTGGGCCCTAACCCACAGGTCTTTTCCCATGATCTTACCTGACTCTTCTTATTTTTCTGGAGCTATCCTAAATTCTTTTCGAAGTTTGACGTAAGAATGAATTGTCATCAGTCAAATGTCTTTCCCCAAGATCTTTGAAACTCTTTTCATTGTTCGCTCAATCTCTTTGCTTTCATTATCCCGGAGTGTCTCAACAATTCATGGTGGTGTTTCTCATCATCATTCTTTGCTTTTGAAGACCGAAGAAGACTTTTCTCTCAATCTTGCTCCATTCTCTTCAAGATTCATCGTTCTAGCTTGATGCCATCCTCCCATTATTGTTTTCGATTGTGAGAATTCTTTTCACCCATCCAGAGAAATTCAAGAGTCTTTTCAGTTTGTTTCTCCGAGGGCCACCACCTCAGAAGTATTCATGCTCAGCTTTCATCTCTCTTTCTCTAAATCTTGCCGGTGCATCGTTTAAATATACTCTAATCAGTTCATGATTTCTTCGTTCTTTTGTATGTAAACTCTCTCATGTGTCTTCGTTCATCTGCTAATTCTTACCGGTGATTCATCCCTCTACTTTGTTCATTTTCAATTCTTACGGTGGTTTGTTCAAGGTTTTTATTCCTTCATTATCATATCAATGTATTCGTTGGTTAAATCCTACCGGTGGTCCATTGAGTTTGTGCTATATCTCTCTTAATTTTTTTTCTACGAGAATAAGTAATATGCCAAATCCGTTGTTTTTCATCAATTTAATTGGTCAAGGATAAGCATAATGTAATTCGTATTCCTGTTTCATCGAGTGAACTCAATTCCTTATTCCGGAGCCTCATCAAATTCTTGGTTTCAATAGCTCATCTTTCTTTTCCGGAGTTGCAAGCTCTCACAATTATATCATCACAAAGATCCATCAAAATCATCGCAAGGTGGCACCTTCTGTTTTCAACTTCTCTTTCCTTCCGTTTGATCATTCTTTTGTTTACCGGAGTTCTTCATGAAGGTTCTTCATGATGGTTCATAAAGGATTTAATTCCTTTTTGAAGTGTTCATCAAGATTCTTTTCAGAGGAGTTAAAGCTTTCTTCTTCTTGCAATCCGGAGTGCAATTCCTTCTACCGTATCATTTGAGGTGGTGCTATGTCATTCTTCATAACTTTAGTTCATGTTTCATGATTCACATGTTGTCAACAATGAGGTATCTTAAATCCATCAATCTCTTCATTGGAGTTATCTTGGGTTATATTTCACCATAAGTCTTCCCTAAGGATTGTTTCTATCTATGGTGCCTATAATGACCCAAGTTCTTCATTTATCCTCCCGGTGAAATAAGTTTCTCGTCTTCTTGTTCATATCAATCCAATCTATTGTTTCCATTGGTGGCAGAATTTCACCTTGTAGTTTTGAGATGTTCGTCATAATCCCACAACAAGCTTACTCTATTCGTTGTTGGTTTTTACAACAATTCCGTTTGACCCTTCTCCTAAAGATGCCTTTCAAGCTCTTTTGTTACAGAAGTTGGCATTTTCTTCTCCATTCTCCTATTTCAATTATCTATCTTCTATTCTTTTGTTTCGGAGCCATTGTGATGTTGCTCTTTTCTCTCATCATCTTGGATCGTGTTCTTTTCGTACTTATCCATTTAACCGGAGTGTGTGCCCGTTGCTCATGTTCTTTCATTTTATCAAGCCTTGCATATCTTTCCAACCAGAGTGCTGTTTGAATTTGTTCTTCCTTGTTCCTCTTTTCCAACGAGTGTTTTCAATTTTGTTCATCTTCGTGGCATTCCACTTTTCTTTTTGTTCAACCTCTCAAGATTCTTTGGTTTCACTCGTTTGTCAAAGAAGCAACTTAGGTTTACCTCTTCTCTTTCTCTTCCGTTTGTCCCTCCAATGCCATTCTAGATCTCGGGACGAGATCCTCTCGTAGTGGTGGAGTGTTGTAACGCCCCGAGACTGATGTGCCAGTTGTCCTCCAGTTATTCGCTGTTGTTGTCTTGTCATTGCTTGCGTGTCATGCTTGCATATCATGTCATCATGTGCATTTCATTTGCATACATGTTCTTCTCATGCATCCGAGCATTTTCCCCGTTGTCCGTTTTGCAATCCGTCGCTCCTATGTCACCCGGTGCCCCTTTCTACCTCTTTTCGTGTGCGGGTGTTAAACGTTCTCGGATTGGACCAAGACTTGTCATGCGGCCTTGGTTTACTACCGGTAGACCGCCTGTCAAGTTTCGTGCCATTTGGACTTCGTTTGATACACCAACGGTTAACCAAGGGACCGAAAAGGCATCGTGTGTGTTGCAGCCCAACACCCCTCCAAAGTGGCCGAAAACCCACCTAAGCCTCCTCCATCATCTCGGTCGTTCGATCACGATCTCGTGGCTGAAAATGGCACCTCATTTGGACTCTCCTACCTCCCTCTACCTATTTAAACACCTCCCCCTTCGAAATTCGCAGACGAAACCCTACCCTAACTTTCCCCGCCGCCGCCGGACATTTCATCCCGCGCCGCCGGACACGTCCGCCGCGTCGCCTCCAGCCAACCCGCGCGCGCCACGTCACCTCATCGGGTCTTCTCTCTCTCCTCCCTCTTCCGCGGCCCGCCCGGCCCGTGGGAGGCCCTCCCGGGCCCAGATCTGCGCCGCCCGCGCCCTTCCTCTCCTTCGCCGTACTGGCACCTGCCGCCCTTCACCGGAACCTCGCCGCCAGTCAACTCCGCCGGCCGGCCCCGCGCCAGAGCCGCCCGTCACCGCCCGGATCGCTAGCGCCACCGCCCGGACGCGCCCGCGCCTTGAGCTCCCTCGTCCACCACCGTGTCGGACCTCGCCGGAGGCCGCGCACATTGCCGGACCACCTTTCGCCTGCGTCGCCGTCCTCTTCTCTGGGGATCACCGAAGCGCGCCGCCCCGCGACTTGGCGTCCCCGTCCGGACCCGCTGTCGCCAGATCCGGACATCCCGCGCCGGGATCCGCACTTTCCAGTTCGCGGCCGGCCCTCCCCACGCCGGAGCACATCCCCGCCGGACCCGCGCCGCCGTCCACGGCTTCACCGGAGTCGCCGCTCCCTGCGCCGGATCGGGAGGAGCCCGATCTGGAGGAGGAGCCTCGTTGACTCCAGCATGGGCCACCGCAGCCCAGCGCCGGCCCATCTTCTCCAGGCCCAGCTCCACTTCCTCCGGCCTGATGTTTTTTTTCTCGAGAGGGTATATTTCTCTAAGTCCCCTATTTTTTTGGGCATTTTCATCGCATCATAACTCCCTCATCGTAGCTCCGTTTTGCACGTGTAGCATATCAAAGTGTTCGTCTCAATGAGTACTTCATTTCAGCTCATTGCATCATTTTCTTTTGAGCTCATATTGATGGCCGAAATGCTGTTGGAAGAGGGCTATGTGAGGAATTTGTCCAATCTGTTTCAGCAAATGGCATTTTGTCATTTTTGCCATGATTAATGTGTGCATGCTATGATCCTGAGCTCTACATGTGTTTTGTAGAATGCCATGCCATCTTTACAGAGGTGCTTGCCTTGTATTTTTGTGGTATTTGTGGTGACTAGCACAAGCTTGCAAAGTAGCATAATCGGTAATGTTGTTTTCAGGGACTTAGGATTTCACTAAGTGCTTGCCCTGATTTTGTTGTTATGCCATATGTTCATGTTGTTTCCTAGTGATCCGTGCCTCTTTTGAGGATGATCAGTAAGGATGTTTTGTTGACATTGTGGTGCTCTATCCATCCATGTCTTTGTTTGCATTTATGGAGCACCATAGCTTGAGTCAATCGAGCCCTACTTTTGCTATAAAATGTTCCTGACAGATTGTTACTTGTTTAGCGATTTTGCCGATGTTATTGCTATTGATCCATGCATGCTATGTTGTTGTTCTTGCCATGTCTAGCGTCTATGCCATGTCTTCTTGATGGGTGTATGCTTAATTTGTCATGCAATGCTCTGTAGTGAGTGCATCGAGCTCGTAAACATGCCTACTCGTTAATCTGTTTTGCATGCTCCAGTTTATCACTAAGTCTGAATATGTTTATGTTTTTTCTATGTTCACATGATTGCAATTATAATTTCTGATCCCTTTGGGCTCAAGGTCACTAAGGGACTTTTATTAAGTGCTTTGAGTATCTTCATGCCATGCCTTGCCTTGCCATGTTAAGTTCCTGTAGAATATAGTTTTCATGCTCTAAAGTGTGCTTCCTGATGATAAATTCCAGACTTGTGTTGATTTCATTAAGTCTAAAACCTGTTATCATTTGTTCTTTTGCCATGCTTGTTTGAACCTGTTAATGAGTGAATTAGCCGTAGCTCAGTGTTAATCTTTTGTTAAGCATCCTGAGTGGATCCCTGCCATGTATTTTGTTGCCATGTTTGAGTGTTGTAGCATGTTTAACTTGTTGCATTTAGATGGCTACTTGTTGTTTATCGCAGACCGGTGTCATATTTGTTTTGCTTGCCATTTCCAAACCGTGCATCCGATTCCGGTGATCTTTATATCGATTTCAACCGAAATCATCTCACCTTTCGAGTGGCACTCTTGGATTTCCAAGCTGAGGCCAGGTTCAATCATTCCTTTGCAAATCATGCATATGCATCGCATACCGCATCCCGCATATCATACCATGTTCATGTGTTGGTTGTTTACTATGTTGTGTGCTTCTTTCCGGTGTTTGCTTCTTCGGGCTAATTCCGATAACATCGTGTTTGTGAGGACCCATTTGACTACGTCCATTTGTCTTCTTCATGGACTCGTTTTTCTTCCTTGCGGGATTTCAGGCAAGATGACCATACCCTCGAAATCACTTCTATCTTTGCTTGCTAGTTGCTCGCTCTTTTGCTATGCCTATGCTGTGATACCTACCACTTGCTTATCATGCCTCCCATATTGTTGAGCCAAGCCTCTAACCCACCTTGTCCTAGCAAACCGTTGTTTGGCTATGTTACCGCTTTGCTCAGCCCCTCTTATAGCGTTGTTAGTTGCAGGTGAAGATTGGAGCTTGTTCCATGTTGGAACATGGATATTTTGTTGAGATATCACAATATCTCTTATCTAATTAATGCATCTATATACTTGGTAAAGGGTGGAAGGCTCGGCCTTATGCCTAGTGTTTTGTTCCACTCTTGCCGCCCTAGTTTCCGTCATATCGGTGTTATGTTCCCGGATTTTGCATTCCTTACGCGGTTGGGTTATAATGGGAAACCCTTGACAGTTCGCCTTGAATAAAACTTCGCCAGCAATGCCCAACATTGGTTTTACCATTCGCCACCTAGCCTCTTTT